>NC_092807.1:122316369-122516814 GCF_040954645.1 Diabrotica undecimpunctata | reverse complement strand
AACACCACATTTTGTAACCAAAACGTATTGGTTTGCCACAGATAAATTGTTTACATCCGTGACGACCAAAATATTTTATCATGGCTCACGGCACAACATTATCCAAACACTTTTTCTTCAGTTTGTCCATAAGTGTGCGAAATTTCCACATCTTGTCTGATTCATTGATCTATGTATTGTTGGCAAAATGAATATATTTTTGAATTTCATCAAATCTATTGTGACGCATAGCGTCGGTCACAAGTTTATTATTAAGGTCGTCTTTTATATCCCAGTAATGTCTTTTTGATGGCACAGTGTTATATCATATCCAGTAAGAATTAATATTCCAAAAAAAAACATTTTAAATCTTCTACAGTTATATTTGGATTAGCTTGAGTTTTAAATAAGGCATAGTTTCTTGTTTCCTCGCAAATGAGATTCATTATATCATCATCAAAAAAACATTCAAACAATTCTGTACATGTCATACCTTCATACAAACTGTAGTCAACTAAGAAAAAATCGGATAGTTGTTCAACAAGATCCCCTTTTACCCATTTATTTTGTTGATCATTTTTTCTATTCCTTTTCTTTTTTCTCTGCCTCTCTGAAAATTGAGTAGTTTTTCTTTTTGAACTTCTTGTAATCTGATTTAAATCCAATTACTTTCAGACCTCAAATGTTCCTGGGAAGGACCAGCAGAAGAATGTGTTGGTTGTGGATTTACATCGTCATCATTAGCTTCAATATGTTTGTTATTGGTTAATTTTAGTTCAGCACCAGCTTGAAATTGACGAAGAGTTAAATTATTTATCATGAGGTTATCTATTTCATCCCGTGAATCTTCATCAGTGTCAACAGATGGATTAGGTGGCTCAATAAATATTCCTTCCAGTTCATTAGCGACATTTTCATTATTATATATCATATCTAGAGCTTCCGATATTGAGAATCCACGGCGGTAAAAAACATTATCATAAATTCTAAATGATATGATAAACTCCCAGTGATACTGTATGGTATCACCGACATATTTGGTAAGGTATTAGAAAAAATCTCAATAAATTTAAATTTGACAGAAAGGATCATTTGTTTTATTAACCATAGATTTTTTACAAAATATCGTTAAAATTAATTATATAGATAAATAAAATTTACTTACGCAAAATGCAAGTCCATCTTTTCGACCCAACTTCGACAGATCAAATATTTGAAAAATCACACTTACTCTACAAATGTTACAAACGCACTGATGAGCGGTTAGTATGGTACTGGTCTGTTGTTTATAGTTAGGAGAGGGGACGAGACCATACGATCGTTTCTAATAGGTTTCAAGGGCAAGAGAAGTAGGCGTGTTTTGTGATACCGTATGGTATCACTGGGCGCTAATGGGTTAATTATCAAATATCATGGACGTATAAACATAGATGGACCCAGCAATAAGATACCTTAAACACACACTGTTTTGAAGCTTCGATATTCCTGGACAAGAGGGTAAAGGGGAGTAAAACGGGTATCGATAGACTGTGATACTTCCTCAATGAGCATAAGGGTGCTTGAATTTTTACTCGCGGGGATAATTATTCAGACGTTAATAATTGGAAGTAGTAATAATGTATAAAAACACGTTTTTATAGAAAAAATAAAATACAATTTTATTTGCTTTAAAATTAATACAATAAAATATAGTTGAGCTCAAGTTACTTTTTTAATAGGTATCAAATAATCCTACGATAAAAAAAAACAATTAAAAAATATACATTTGTCAACTTTAAGTACATACCTATATTTATTGATAATGTGTTAAAACATATTTTTTCAAATTGTGACAAATTTGTTTTAATACAATATGAATAGATTCCTCGTAGTAAGGGTTTCTACTACAAAATTATTTATTGATCATTCCAATGCTCTTGCTGGCATTTGACATAAAATTATTTGCAAATATACCTACTTATTAAAAAGTAGGCGTGAAAATGTATAAATTATTGGAAAGCTATTTACCGAACAGAAATATTAAAGTAAAAATGGTAAATAGACATAATAGAAGATGTTGGTATAGAAATAAATTTTTATTGATTGCGAAATAAAACAGTCTTAGTAAGAACGCTTCTTATGCGCACGGTGTTAGCATCTAAAGTAGTCCTCGTTTCATGATGAATTCCAATTTTAAAATATTTCTCAAGAACCAATTTTAAAAGTTGCATAGAGTGACCATCGATTGCATCTTCATCATACATAATGGTCACCAAAATGCTCATAGATTGATTTTGCGACATTTTTTATGGTTTTATTAATCAAAATATTCATAAGGTTTTTAACTCTTCTGTTGTAGATATTTATAGTTTTATTAAAAAATCTGAAATATTTTTCAGCTTCCTTACAAGTTTAAATAACCAAAAAGGATGCTTTTGAAAGGTTTTTATACTGTTTTCTCTGTTGAAGTTTAGAGTAAGTTTTATCATTAATCAATATTATTTGGAAACCTACATAGAAAAATAAATGAGTTTTATTCATTTCACTAATTTATTGTTAATTCATGAGAAATATTAAATTAAAAAGCTACTAAACAGATCTTTTTAATCAGATAATGTCTACTTACAATTTAAAAATATCTATACTAATTTCATGAACTAATATCTTGTTCAATACATTAATTGATATGAATAAACCCGAGGGTACGCCTATGAAAGACATATTTTAAAATGTAAACACACAGGCCTCCTCAGTTCGTCATCTTAAATAATGTAAACAAACAGTACACAGTACGTACAAATTAAATGAGACATTGGGATGTAAACATTTCGTTTTTTTTGCAAATGCAAAACTGTAGCACCATTATTATAATTTATTTATTTCACTATTTACAAATATCACTTAAAATACAGCCAAAATATCGAAAAACAACTTTTCCTCATCTTGGGTAAAAAGTAAATAAACATGGGTAAAAAGTAAATAAACATGGACATGACATGGAACAGCATTTGAAGTTTGACGTAGAGCCATAAGACAGAGAAATGTAAACACCGTTGCCATTAATAAATAGGTTTCAGTGCTTCTACATATAAAATAATTGGTTGATATCTGTTATACGCTATTATTAAATGATATGCACACTATGTGCACACTTGATGTTTTAATTACAATTAAATATATTAATATAAGTAATAAATTATTATTTTGGTTTGATAGCACCTGTAGAGTACAAAATAAATATAGTAATATTTTCAGCGATACGTGAATAAGATATTTTAATAAAAAAATGTGACAACATTTGAAGGTGCTGAGAATGTGACCTAGTCAAATAATTTTGGCTTCACATTTTTATGTAAATAACTGAGTCCATCTGTGTTTATACGTCCATGTCAAATATATACAAATAACAGTGCAGGACTTATAATGGGTAATCCTCCATATATCAATAAGCTTTACAGCAACTAACGAGCGACTTTACCAATTCTTATCTTACATTAATTCACTCCATAGTCATATTGAATTTACAATAGAAACAGATCAGAATCAATCCATAAATTTTCTAGATTTAAAAATTATCAGACTTGAAAACCAACATGAGTTCTCCGTATTTGATAAACCTACCCAACACTTTTGAAATTTTTCACTTGGTTACTTTTGGCCAGGGCATGGAAAAGAAAGTAGTACTGTATAAAATTACAGCAAAACTTTTAAAGACTTGCCGATAACTGTCGCTATAAAATATAATAATTTACTGTAATATTTTAATATTTAATATAACATAATGGAATGAAAACAAGTCATTTTAAATTCAGTTAAATTTAGAATAACGTTAACTGTTACCTTGAAATCGGATGAAGGACAAAAGTCTATGCAATAAAAAAATTATTACCTTAACTCCATTTATAGCTAACCAATCATTAGCTATGATACAGCTCGGAGGCTTCATGGCTAAAGCGTTCACAGGCAAGTTCAGTCTTTCGGGAATTCCTACAATTAATCCAATAATGAGCGAAGATTTCCAGCGACTTTCTAATTCTTCTATGATGACTTCAACTTTGGAATTCGGTTCTAGGGGTTTCTGAACGATAGTAATGCCTTGGTTATACGAAGCTACTCGACGTGCAGTCGTTTTGTTGTTGATCAATTCGATATTTCGTCCGTGATTTTCGTGAAATTCATAGAAAACTGGAGACGTACATATTTGCGGAGGTATTTCCTTACCTTCATTTGATTCTGGAATGGGTTCTTGATCGAGAACTAATTCTATACTATCTTGTAACCTAAAAATTACAGTTTTATTAATTAACTAGTGATTTTGCCCGTCGTCACTATGCGACTAAAGATCTAATAAATTGTCATCTACAGTCACTTCACTCAATTTTTTTACGACTTCCTCACATTTAAGGCTAGAACGACAATAAAATGGTATTTTAATATGTCGAATAACTTTCATAACAAATAAGTCCCTTTTGGAGAAGAGAATCACTGAAGTTTTGCGTAAAGTCGTCTTATGAAATTGATCTTCGTACAAAAACCAGCGTAATTCTAGTTAAGCAATTCACTTGTTGGGAAAGCTCGAGTTTTTTATTATATTTTTTACCGAGGACCAAGTTCGCAGCCAATATTTTAGGATCAACAAACTTTCAAAAGAATTAAAAAATCAATTTTTAAAATTATAAACTTATTGCATGGAAGGGTAGGGTCGGTCTTCACCTCCAGATGAATATTATCCTTTCTGACAGATAGTTATCCTGGAGGATACACATTTATTCATAGAATAAAATGTACCCGTCTTTTCAATCAAATTACTTATCTATAAGATAAAAGTAACGTTTATTTTGGAATACACCAATATTTAATTAGTTGTCAAAGAAATCACACTAATGATTTATTATGTCTTTTTATTATACAATTTGTGGTGGCACGAATAAATTATGCAAAGAAAAATTTAATAACAAATAAAAAAAACGGCGAGTGGCACTTGGAGAGTGCCGACAGAAGTGAATATTTCTTATAACGCGTTATTACTATTTGGGGTAATGAAATTTTATGTATGCTTATTACTGAATTGTATAATACAATAATAAGAAATTTTAAATATATTTTATATGAACAAATGTAAATAGAAATTGTAACAGAAAAATAAAGTTTTCTGCACTAGGCTTTTAAGGCCTCTTGACATTTATAAATAATAAATAATATTACTGAATTGTTAATATTTTTTTTATAATAGCACCACACAGTTAAGTTCTTAAAATTTAAAAAATCTAAGTTTTTTCTTTAAAAATTTTGTTTTATGATTTTAGTAATTTTCAAAATTTGTTGAATTTATTTAATTTTATTTTACGTTATTTGACTTAATTTTACTTAATTGTATTTAATTTTATTTCTTTTACATAATTTGGCTTAATTTTATTTATTTTAATTTATTTTATTTACTTTTATTTAATTTTATATCATTTTATTTAATATTTATAATTTTTTATAACTATTAGAAAAAAGTTTATGACAAATATGGTCCCCAATAACCATTTAACTATTCAAGACAAAGTGGTAGGACTGGTGGAGAAATATACGTATTTGGGTCATGAAATAAGAACCAGCAGGGATAACCAAACATGCGAAATCCAAAGACGAATTACTTTAGCGTGGTCAGCCTTTTTAAAACTGCGAGACCCACTTAGGGCCAACATACCAATTAGTCTCAAAAGAAAAGTATTTGGCCAATGCGTATTACCGGTCATGACCTATGGGGCGGAAACTATGACTCTAACCAAGACTTCTTCTTCTTCTTATGGTGCCTATCCGTTACGGATGTTGAACACTAACATGGCTATTCTGACTTTGTGGACTGCTGTCCTGAAAAGTCCGGTAGTGGTTAAGTTAAACCATTTTCGCAGGTTATGCAGCCAGGATATTCTTCTTCGTCCTGGACCTCTTTTCCCATGCACTTTACCTTGAAGTATGGTCCGAAGTAGGTCATATCGTTGTTCATTGCGTATTATATGGCCCAGGTATTCTAGTTTACGACGTTTTATGGTAACGACTAGTTCGCGCTCTTTACCCATTCTATGTAGTACTTCTTCGTTGGTAACTCTGTCTATCCAGGAAATCCTCAACATGCGTCTATAGCACCACATCTCAAATGCTTCGAGTCTCTTCAGTGATGCTTCAGTTAAGGTCCATGACTCCACGCCATATAAAAGAACGGAGAATACGTAGCATTTTAGTAAACGAACTTTTACTTCCAATTTTATATCGTGACTGTTAAAGATTTTTTTCATTTTGACGAAAGCTGATCTTGCCTTCTCGATCCTTATCTTAATTTCCGTCGATTGGTCCCACTGTTCATTTAAGTTTGCACCCAGATAACAAAAGTTGGTGATTTGTGTTATAGGTTGTTGGTTAAACTCCATTCGCTTAGCTCGGTCATATTTTGACAGATTCATTGTTGGAAACCTACAACACAACAATTCCTACTGCTCAGTATTAATAGCTCAAGTATAGTACTATTGCAGACTTTTTTCTTTGAAAAAAGAAGAATTATTCTAAATAGTGGAAGTGTATACTAAACCCATAACATTTTGGGTAGTATATATTTAAAAGATATATTTTAGTTGTTATAATTTAACATAACTATTTATTATATATGGTGCAAATAAATAAATATTGATTGTCGGTAATTTGTAAAGTTCTATTTTACATACTATTTAGTTTGTTTACTATTAATATTGGCTATAAGTACGTGTGCTTGGTTGTATAGTAATTTCCAGCCACTTCGAGTCTGTCAAAAAGTAACTAACTTCGCAAAAAAAATAATTACTAAATTCACTAGACAGTTCGGACTGGAGATAGCGAACCGAGTATAACTAGTAATTGTAAAGGTGGTACCCTATTCTTGCTTATAATCATGTATTTGGTTTTTTTATGTTAAAATCAAGCCCAAACCTGCTACTTACTTCTGTCACCCTAGAGACAAGTGTCTGCAGACCTTCAAGACTGTCTGCAAAAATGACAGTATCATCAGCGTATCTTATGTTGTTCAATCGTTCTCCGTTTATAAGTATTCCCTCGTCTATGTCCGTTAGCGCTAGGTTCATAATGTGCTATGAATATGTATTGAACAATGATGGGGACAATAGACATCCCTGTAGCACACCTCTTTTTATCTTTATGTAGTCTGTTAACTGATCCCCAACTCTAACAGCTGCAGTTTGTTCGTAATAGATATTGTTTATTATACGGCGATCTCTGCTGTCTAGACCAATTGAATTTAATATTTTCATCGGTTCGTCATGTTTTATCCTATCGAACGCTTTCTGGTAATCAACAAAACACACATATATATCACAATTCACGTCTCTACATCTTTGAAAGAGAACTTGTATTGCAAAAAGTTAGTCTCGAGTACCCAATGCATCCCTGAAACCGAACTGTGTGTTTGTCATGTGTTCTTCACACTTTTTATATATTCTTTTATGTATAATTTATAAAAAAGTTTTCAGGGGATGATTCAGGAGATTCAGATGAAATCTTCCCATTTTTTGGCATTGGGTTTAACCAAGACTAAGAAGAAGAAGAACGAGTATTGCTGATGTGGAACGCATAGCGAAACTGAAATGGAACTGGGCAGGCCATGTAGCGAGAATGCATGACTCACGATGGAGGAGCAAAATTACAAATTAGAGGCCAAGAGCAGACAAACGTAGTAGAGGAAGACCACCTACACGTTGGGCTGACGACATCAGGCGTATCACCAAACATTGGCAACAAAAAGCACAACATCGTAAAGAATGGAAGTGTTTAAGGGAGACCTATGTCCAACAATGGACGGCTGGATGATGATGATGACATAATTTTTTAATTATTTCTCAGTTTATAACATATAATACAGTATTTCTCATCTGGTGGATCTTCCTCATGTACATGAAATAATGCCACTGTACAGTAGTTACAAGTTTGAGGAAAATTTGGGGATTTTTTACTCTAAGTACATGCCTATCGTTCGGATTTATCAATTTATTTTGTTAATGCTTAATGTGATATATTGATCCCGTCCTGGGACGGGTTCGTGTTAGATATTTATAAGGATTGTAGAATTATAAAAATGTGATAAAACGATAATTTCATCAATGACGTAGAATATAAAAACACCTGACGCTTACCGGGTCCTCATCGTTCTTCTTGAAGTTACTAACAATTCCATAAAAAATCTCAAGATGAATTAAAATAATTACCAAAACTCATTTCTAAATATTGAAATAATACAACCTATATCTCATAAATCCGAGGAAAGCGAAATGTGGGAAGACGAAGAATATCCTGGCTTAAGAACTTAAGGGAATGGTTTGAATGCAGTAGTGCAGAACTTTTTAGAGCGGCAGTCAACAGAGTCCGCATAGCCATGATTTCCAACATTTCCAACCTTCGATAGAAGATGGAACTTAAAGAAGAAGATATATCATAAAGAATTAATATTTTGTTTAAGTAATTTGGGTTAAACCATCATATTGGTATTCAAAATTTTGCACAAATTAATGAAACACTATTTACAACTGATTCTGAAACTTTCAATAATTCAGTAAATTCTTACCTGACACTGTTTAATGGAGACATGTTGGCTTTATGACTAGTGACACCTATTTCAGCACATGAACCTCTTAAATCAAAGACGGCATATATTGTCTCAGATAACGGTGGAAAACTGATGGACAATTCTTCTCCATTTATGAAGACTTTAACAGTACTATCTGATGTCTTTAACAATCCTATTCTATCGTTACAATTTAGCCAGTTCAGACTAGGAGTGAAAAATTGAAGTATCTGAAAATATTAAACTATTATAAATGGTAGCATGTAAGTAATACTTAAATAAATGTTGAAAAACTACATTTTTAGTGTAATTTTGCAAGCTTCTAGTTAATAGATAAATCTTTGTACAAAGTCTGATTTCAATTAATTTCAACGTTAATCATACAATAACGCTGCTCTGTAATACTGGAATTTAAATATAATTTATCTTTACACATAATTTAAAATTGATAGACAGATGTCCAAGGTGGCCCATCTTATTCACCAGGCATCGTCTGGTTTTTATTTGTTTACCACGATCAAATCTTCATTAAAACGATCAAATAAAAAAGATCGTAGCACTTGGGGAGTGCCGACAGAAGTAAATACTTCTTATAAAGTATTATTCTATACGTAGGTTAATAAAATTGTATATCCGCTTATTACTGAATTATTAATATTTTTTATAGTAACACTACATAGTACAAGATCCCACTTTAGGATCACTACGTTCATATCGTAGTTCATCAAACTCACATTTTTACATACATTTAAAATTAGGATTAATACATCGATAATACGTTGTCGCAAATATTTTTAATTCAATTAATAGTAATTAGTTTTGGACAAATATTTTATTTCGTTCATTTATTTTTTAAATAAAATACGCTGCTCATGACTTTTGCTCTATTTGCTGGCTTTGAAAAAACATGCTTATGCATGTTTTTTATATCAAATTAAAGATAATTTTTCTCTTAATATGATATAAGGTTGACTGAGAAAAAATTGTGGAACATTAGGGTTGCCACCTGTTAAAAACGAAAGGTATCGTAAATACTTATCTAAAAACGACTATATAATTTCTAAAATAAATTTTTGTTTATTTTATTTAATTTTTTTTAATTTTATTTCATTTTATTTAATTTTATCTAATATCAATTTAATTTTATTTAATTTTGTTTAATTTTTTATACTTTTTTATGATTTTTTATAATTTATCATTTTTTTAAATTTTTTTAGAATTTTTAATAATTTTTTATATTTTTTAAAAATTTTTTATACACTCAGATGCAAAAAAAAACGCAACGGAGAAAATTTTGGTTAAATTCAAAGTATTTCATTTTTTATTTTTAGCCCTATTTTGATGATTTTTTTAGCACATTGTCAAAAATTTATAAATTTTAATTTTCTATAGTAAGTTTTTTAATAAAATTTTGTATTTGACTTATTATACGGGGTTAATCGAAAGGTGGTTTTTTATCCTAACTTATCTCTTTTTAACACTATCTTGCATTAATAGAAAATCATCGCCGATATATTGAGAAAAGGATACTACGTGATTCGCTAAAATTTCCTCAGTATACCGGTGTGCAGTCAACGAATCCTTAATAAATACCAATTCAGTGTGCCCCTCTCGGGATATTCCTGCTCATACCATCACCGAACCTCCTCCATGGCCAACGCGTAGACTGAAAGCGCACTCCAGTTCGACGTTATACTCGTTCTCTCCCATCTAAAGAGCTAAGACAGTATCTCGACTCATCCGTAAAAGAACATTACTTCATTGTCCTAAATTCCAATGTAAATGTTCCCTGGACAATTTTAGTCTAGCCACTCTGTGCCGTGAAAGTAATTTTGGTCCAGTTGCTGGTCTGCAACTTTGCAAACCAAATTCATGTAATCTTCGACGAACTGTAAATACATTTATATTATTGCATCGAACCTCTTGAAGCTGATTTCTTTGCACCGCTGTAAATGACGATTCCGCAAAGCGTTGACTCGTATAAAACGATCATCTAAAGCGGTAGTTTTGCGCTTCCTGCCACTTACTGCTTTACGCTTGTTTGTTCCAGTTTGTATAAAACGTTCCACTACCCTTTGGATGGTAGAGCGATGAGTGTGTAGTACTCTAGCCACATATGCATAATTTCGCCCATATTTAACCAGAGCAACGGCTTTCGCACAATCTTCGACACTAAGAACCGTGATCAATCATAGGTATAAACAAAATGTAAGTGTCAATATGACATAATGATAACAGTCACCAAAGCCACCTCGTCATATTACAAAATAACTCCAAAATAATCATAATTAAAAAAGTCCTAAATTGTGGGTGGCAAATTCATTTGGCTTTGAATAAAAAATAAAAAATGAACCAAGGCATATTTTGACATAAAACAAAAAACACAATGCTTAGGAGACATGGTTGCAACCGAAAAATAAGGTTTTACGAAAATTCGCCAACGGAATTATTCCACAGGATGTTTCAAAGTTAGGATAATAAAGCCACGTTGTAATTAACCCCGTATAGTAAGTCAAATATAAAATTTTATCAAAAAACTGACTGTAATGTAAAATTTATAGCAATAGGTTAATAAACCTAGCAAGATCACTTAACATGGTGATTGCCAGCACATACTTCGCTCGCAAAGATATACACAAAGGTACCTGGAAATCCCCGGATGGACTTACAGTAAATATGATAGATCATGTTATTGTAGACTCGAGACACCAATCGAATATAATAAACGTCCGCACTAGAAGAGGGGCAAATGCGGATTCTGATCACTACCTGGTCGAAAGTAGGGTAAGGGCTAGAATTTCAAACATCAAAAAGGAAAGAGGCTCTAAACATTAACAATACAAGGTAGAAAGACTCAAAGAAACAAACAAAAATAAAGAGTATAAAGAAAAGATAAACAACAAACTAGAAAACAGAATAACACATGAAAACCTAAATAAAGAGTGGGAAGAATGCAGAGACATCATAAAAGAGGCAGCTAAAGAAGTACTAGGCATAAAAGGTAGAGAAAGAAAAACAAGAACGAATGACTGGTTTGACGAAGAATGTCAGATCATCACAGACAAAAAAAACAGAGCATATTTACTGATGCAACAGGGGCACAGAACCCGACAAGCAGAGGAAGAATATAAACGACTACGCAAAGAAGAAAAGAAAACTCACCGAAGAAAAAAGAGAGAATATATGAACAAAGAACTTCAAGAACTACAAGAACTAAGTAAATCAACAGAGACAAGAAAATTTTATCAGAGACTAAACAAAAGCAGAAAAGACTTCAAACCGAGAAAAACGATGTGTAGAGATAAGGAAGGTAATATATTGACAGAACAGCAAGAGATACTAAGTAGATGGACAGAACATTTTACGGAAAAGTTTGAAGGAGATCGGAGAGAGACGACCCCTGACATACCATTAGACCAAGCAGACAACAGAGAAAAGACTCCACCAACAATAGCCGAGATTAGAGCAGCAGTAGAAAAATTAAAGAACAATAAAGCACCGGGATCGGATCAAATAGCATCGGAGTTACTAAAGGAAGGAGGAGACGCACTACAAAAAACAATACATGAATTGATAACAAAGATATGGTCGAATAAACAGCTACCAACGGAGTGGAATAGCGGTATTATTGTACCACTACATAAAAAAGGAAATCAGTTAGAATGTGGAAACTACCGTGGAATCACGCTGCTGAATGCAGCATACAAAATAATGTCCAATGTCATTTATGAAAGACTTAGACCACACGCTGAAAAAATAGTTGGCAAATACCAAAGTGGCTTCTGTAGACAGAAGTCAACAATAGACCAGATATTTGTTCTGCGACAGATCCTCGAAAAAACAAGTGAATATAACATCGACACCCATCATCTCTTCATAGACTTTGAAAGCGCATATGACAATATAAACCGAGAATTCTTAATAAAAGCAATGAAAGAATTTAATATACCAACACAACTAATAGAACTGATAAAAGAATCTCTAAAAGTAGAAAGTAGAATCCGGATACAAAATGAATTAACGGAAACAATAGATGTGAAAAAGGGACTACGCCAGGGAGACGCTCTATCATGCATCTTGTTCAACATCGTGCTCGAGAAAATACTGAGGGACACAACAGTCAATACACGAGGAACAATCATTAATAAAAGCGTGCAAATACTAGTATTTGCAGATGATGTTGACATAATCGCAAGATCAAGAAGAGAAATGATAGAGGCATACAACCAAATAGAACGAGCTGCACAAAATAGTGGTCTTAAAATCAATCAGACCAAAACAAAATATATGCAGGTAAGAAAAAACGCAGAAATAAGGCAGCCACAAAATATAACAATAGGAGAATACAACATAGAGGAGGTAAAAAACTTTATATACTTGGGATCCCTAGTCACGTCTGATCATAACGTTACGGAGGAAGTGAAGAGGCGAATATTTATTGCAAATAAATGTTACCATGGCTTAATTAGACACCTAAGATCAGATAACGTCGCAAGAAAGACAAAATGCCAAATATATAAAATCCTAATAAGACCGGTACTCACATATGGCTCAGAAACCTGGACACTTACTAAAAGAGAGGAAACGTTGTTAGCCACCTTCGAAAGAAAAATCTTGCGATACATATATAAGTTCACAAAAGAAAACGGAATATGGCGAAGACGATACAACTCTGAACTATACAAAATATACCAGGATCCGGATATTATAACATTCATCAAAATAGGACGGCTGCGTTGGATAGGACATGTAGAAAGAATGGAAGAAGGCGAAATACCAAACAAAATATTCAAACAGATGCCAGTAGGAAAAAGAACAAGAGGAAGATCGAAACTGAGATACTTAGAACAAATAGAAAATGATATAACAACCTTAAAAATAAAAAACTGGAGAAAAAAAGCACGAAACAGATCGGAATGGAGAAGAATCCTAGAACAGGCCAAGACCCAAAAAGGGTTGTCGAGCCAGTGATGATGATGAATGTAAAATTTATAAATTTGTACATAGTGTGCTAAAAAAATCATGAAAATAGGGCTAAAAATAAAAAAATTGAAATAGTTTGAATTTGACCATAATTTTCTCCGTTACGTTTTTTTTGCATCTGAGTGTAATTTATAATTAATTTTATATAATTGTACTTCATTTTATTTTTTCTATTTAATTTTTTTCTATTTAATTTTATTTAATTTATTTTATTTTAGTTCATACAAATATTTTAAAATCAAAATTAGCCAATTTATTCTTGAGTTGTTATAAAAAAATATTATATAAAATTATAATAGGTGTATATTATGTATAATTACAATTTTGAGTCACGCTAAATAGGATTTTGGGTCCGAGCAAGACGTCATACCAACGATTAGAAGTGTTCACTTCAAGCATAGCTTTCTTATCGTCTAAGCACGGAGCGATGGTTTTTCATTTAATTTAATTAGATTATTTAGATATATTTAATTATTTAAATAGATATTTAGATATATTTAATTATTTAGATAGAATCTTAAACGTCAATCATACCAGATCACCTGGTAACAACTGTTGAATCTGGAAGTTAATTTCGCTGACATCAATATTTTTCGTCGCCAAAATTGCGCGCTCACTGAACCAATTATGATTCAAGTAATTATTCAGTATAGCCGGAAAGACATTTAAAATTAATTCATCCGGTCGAGGTGTGGGAAGGGAAGGATACATGGGGATTAGATGGAGTACAGGTATTAATTTTGGACTGGTATTTCCAGTAAGGTTATGAGTATCATGAACAGTTTTGCAAATAATATTTTTGAAGGAATTGTAATGATCTCAAATCAGATTCGGAGTTTTGTGAAGGTGATGAATCGCCGGAAGTACAGGCACACTTTTTACGGTTCGATTTCTAATCCGAATACTCATTCCAAAAATTTTTTTTAATAATTTTTTTTTAAATAATTAATACAACCTAGAAATGTTAAACATAGGGGAGAATTTATAGTATTAAACATGCATTTCATGTACCAATCCTTTGTTTTACTTGGACACATATTATCATGATTATGGTGTAACTTACCTTATTTTGATATCGCAATTCAGTCCCGCTGAGATAATAACATTTAGCAGGAACGGTGTTAGAAAAAAGGGCAGGTGTCACTTCTGTTACTCCAACAGATAAGGTACCGGCCATATGTTTCGACATACTCATCAAAGAAATCTCAAACATTTCATCTTGGTGAAGAGGTGTAGCACTAAACACTATGGAACTACTGAAATCTTTAGACCTGGTTGCCAGCCGGCCTCTTTCATCTAAAGTGACTCCTTTACTGTGGATTTCTGAGAAACGGTGAAGATCTGATTCGATAGGAGGTTGAACGACGCTGGTAGCTTGAAGAGAAGCAGATGTATCAGATCGATGAGATGTTTCTATTCCTTAAGTAAAACATCGGCATTATAAATAAATGGTAAGTTCAAACAGCAAAATGAATAAATACAACAGTTGGGGGAGAGTATGTTTATAACCTTCAATTGCTATGTTCAGATATATCTTTGTTCTTATTCTTTAGTTGCTTTATAAAAGTATCACGAGTATTGTTTTGTTTAACCGGTCACTATACTACAAATGACTTAATAAACCGGGTAACCCACTGAGAATATCTCTTTAACAAATTTACTAAGTTAAAGGGCACTGGAAATAAGATCATTGTATTCTTTGCAAAATTCTGCGAGTATTTGATTTTACAAGATTTCAAATAAGAGGTGAGGCGTGTGCACCTGATTAACTATTTAAATTAACTTCCACTTATATTTTTTACTTATTTTATACAAATATGAGGAGGTAACATTTGATACACAATATGAGGAGGTAATATGCAAACAGCCTTAAGTCACACAAAAATCAAAGTTAGATGTGCCAATGCATTATTCTGTTGTAGCCAAAGAGGTTTATTTTATCGGATTCATCAAAAAAAAATTTACCAATGGTAAAGGCATGTTAAAGACCACATTTACATGCAAAACAACATACTTCCACTAACTGGTCTATGCTAACCAGCTTATTTCCAACCAACCAATAGGCGATCTGCAACTGCCACTCAGCTGACCCAGTGAGTCCTACAAATTTGAGGATATCTGAGGATTTATTGTTAAAAGTATTTAAAAAGAATTAGTAATAAATCCGTAAAATAGTTTCGAAACACAATTCAGATTCAACACATTATCAGATGTCGCTATTACGTCCATATCGAAGCCATTTTAGTGTTGCTTCTTAAAGACAGAAAAGATTTATTTTTCACGTTGAGAACGCCTATGAATATCTGTTCTGATGAGCCCTATTAGGGCGAAATACGTATAAACAGATACGTACTTTATTATTTAAAGGGTAACGGATGGGTAATTGTTGGTGAAGGAAATGAAGGGACAGGAGGAAAAAAGGAAAAGTGAGCAAATTACCAGGTATGTAGCTCCTAAAATAGTTCTAGTTCTTGTACCGTTTAAGCACAACAATAAACGTTCCACGTGCATAAAAATAAGACCTATTTACATCAACGCTTTCAAAGAAGAGTTTTATAAAGTCCCAGATACGAAAAGACAAGACAATATAATTGCCAGTCTGATGCATACAACAGAAATCAAAAGACATAGGCCTAGATTGGTAAAGAAGAACAAAAAAAAACTTGCAGCTGACCGAAAGTACTCAAGACCATACTTTTTTCCAACTGTCTCTGCTGCTAAAACTTCTGAATATATAAAGCTTTTTCGCACTGTTATTGGTATTGGAGAAACTACAATAAAAACATAGCGAAAAAAGTGCATTTTGGGTTTGCTGTTAAAGGGAAAAGAGGAGGTGAGTCTACAAAAAATAAGGACTATCTGAAGAAGGAAAGTGTTGAGAGTAGATAAGAATGTTCAGAGGAACTGAATCACATCACAGAAGATAGGAGTCCAAAAGATTATATCTAAGTAGTGAATTAAGTATTAGTAAATTAAGTAAAATATTAACATAGGTTGTAAGTCACCCGCCTCTGATACAGTATGTGCTGCCTTTTCAAAGAACAAATTAAAAGTGCACCAGCACAGTCTGCTGAACAGGCGCAGCTAATGGTTGAGAAACGGATTCATTCAAGAAGAGCAAAGGTGTTTTATAAGTACATGGAAATGAATGTTTCTCATTATGTTATCTTTTGCTCTAATCTTCAACAAATTCAACCACAACCGAAAAGTCTAATTCAAGAAGCTTATTACGCGAGACAAATTTGGTTTTATAACTTTTGTATTACTGACCTAAAAACTCAAAATCAGATGTTCTACACTTGTACAGAGAAGCAGGTAGGAAAAGGCAGTGTGGAAATAGCATCGGCTTTCCTTAACTATTTGAAAAAGCTGATTTTTAGGGCTTTTCTGTACTAAGGTTGTTTACGGGATAGATGGATATAGATTTAGATGGTTGTGTTTCGTAAAATAAAAATAATATTATCCTGAGAACACTGATTCATTTTTTGGAAACACACATAACATCAATCCAAAGGATTTTATTGTATTTCGCCGTACACGGACATAGTTTTTTACCCGCCAACGAGCGAATCGAGCATTGGCTAGCCCGAAGTTCGCGCTAGCCGCACCTCAGAAAGTTTTAATGATTTCTCTCACCACGTATGTTCATTTCTCGTATTTGCTGTTACACATGGCCTCTCTTTTTAGTTCTGAGTAGTCGCCTTTTCTGTACTCTTCTTCTGTGAAAATCTGCTTTGTTCTCATATGTAGGGTTTTGTAGCATTTTCAATCTTTTATGAGTTTTTATTTAATCTCAATAGTTACAAATATGGTATTGGAATAGCATATCTTAACGTTTTTCTGTCAAAAACAAAGTGGGATATCCTGGGTATGAAATCCACGTGGATATACCGGTGAAATATCCCGGTAGCTACGGTTCCAAATTCATTATTTTGAAACTCTATAACTCTATAGCACTATATCTGAAAAGTTTCAGCCAATTTAACTGAAACAACTTTTACATAAGTAAATATGAAATATACCAAGAATATTGCAAAACTACGACAACCAATGAGTCTAAGAATTGCATCTTGTGTCACGTTTTAGGAAGGTAATTTTGAACATTCTTTGTAACTTTGCACCTATTTAAAATTTTATTAGTGGTACTGTCTGTTATTGTTCTGGTGTAATGTTATTGCATTAGAAAGTTCTTGAAAATGTATTAAACACATGACAAATACGCGTTAATATGAATGAAGCCACATTTGAAAAAAAAGATTTTTTGTTACAAATTATACGAAGAATTCACAATATTTTTTTTTTTGAAAAATCTCAGTGGCGTATGTATCATATTTTTCTTTAAAAAATGCGTAGTTTGAAATTATGTTTCTTCTGAGGAGACTGACGTTTCATCGAAACATTGTCAAGCTGGCGATATTAAATGACGATAGTGGAAATTAAAAACAGTGTTGTGTTTTATGTTATTAATTCAACAAAAAGTATTACCTGCTGTTGTAAGAGCACCAGTAGGAGTAGCACAGGGAATACTGACTTGAGCACATTGACCATACAAATCAACAACAGCATAAATATTATTGTGAGGCACAACACACGCAACTCCTTGTGCAACGCCATTTTTGTAAAATTCCAGAGATTTATCGGCGGATCTCATGACTCCAAGTTTGATTCCTGAAGTTAATACATCGAGATCGCATGAGTAGTTGTTCTTTATCGTTTTTCCATTTATCATTATGGACGATCCACTGAGCATCCAAGTGTCTCGATATAAGTCAGTGGCTGTACTTGGCAGATCTATTTCGTCAGGTCGAACAGATGTAACTCCTAATAAATGAATTGTATAATTAGTATTATTATTAATTAAATATATGTGGATAATATTAAAACACCCGAACAATCAACAAGAAAAAACCTACATTTTAGTTTAATACACATTTTGGATTAAAGTTTATATCTTAAACGTACTCCTCTTTTTCATTATTAACACATCACTGAGCTATTTTTTAAGTTTAAAAAGCAAAACAATTCTAGAGTACTATATTTAATAAAGTGAAGAGGCAGGATGAGTTATAACAAATTCATTTTGGATTCTTTAATCAAGGTATCGCAAATGTGTCTATTTATGATAGAACAATATTCCCAAATGCTGTAGTTTTTCATCACTTACTTTGAAGGTTCGGGTATAACTTATCAATCTTATCATTGACTGTTTTTAAAACCATAACTATATTATCGCGGGCTACGGACGGAATGCATAAATCGGATGAATGAGACGGAATGAAAGCATACATCCGATGAGCACCCTCAGGCACCGGAATAAAATTACGAGCATTACCGCACTGTTTCTAATAATGAATGCCGCAATCGCAGACGAAACACCAGGAAGAAATATTTCCAGTTCACGGCCTATAAACCTGGAAAATAATGACAAAATATCGGCCGTGAAAATGTTTACAACTTTAATGTAATCAAGTACAAAAAGCAAATAGTCTGGCAGGATACCTTAATAACACTATATGGCGAAACAAGATATATGCCTCAGAAACAAGACCCGACACAGCCACAGCACAAAGGCTACTGGTAACGGCAGATATGAGAGTACTGAGAAGAATTACAGGAAATGCCGAGAGAAAAGAGAAGTGAAGACATTAGAAGAAAATGTAACGTAGAGTGTATAAATGAATGGACACAAAATAGAGAAAAAGAATGGAATAACCACATAAGCAGAATGCTTGTAAAGAGGGAGAAGAAGAAGAAGAGAAATTAATGTAATTGATTTTGATGGTAATGCATTTGAATTAATGTAATTATTAATCAAGGAATAATTTGTATAATCAAGGAATAAGCAAATATATTGAGAATATTGATAAACCCGAGGTCATCAATCAAATTTTATTAAGTTTGGGGACAAGCAGATAACGAAATACTCGTTAATATATCTCATAGCGTCAGAGGTTAAGTACACAGTTAAAGTTGTTATTGTTGTAGTTAAGAAATTTTTGCTATTTTGGACAGAAATGTACATCTCAATTGAAAAATATTAAGTGGTGTAACAAGCCTAATAATAGTGTTATATAATTTAAATTAAACATTGTTAAAATCCAAAGTGATTGCCAAAATCTTTTGAGATTATCATTTTGAGGTTAGATTCGAGATTATGGCACAAAATAGTTGCATTACTTATTCCTGCATTTTGGGAACTGGCAAACAGCAAATGATTACAAGCAACAGCTGCAGGGCACGATTCCATGTGGCCGAAAAATGTTAATCATCATAAGAAGTTAGAGCTGTTATTCTACAAAAACATTCACTGATGCACTTTTGTGGAACTTGTAGATAGTCTTTTAAAAGGGTCCCGTTAATGATTGGGAAGCTTAATATCATGGAAGAATAAATTAAGGCCCTTAAGGACAGAATAGCGAAATACGAACCGTCCGTATCGACCTGAGGTACGTTTCACAATTTCATAAGTATTCTACTATTAAAAGAAATAATTTAAGCTAAGCTAAACTATTTTCTCTTTTCCTTTATATTTTACTTATTGAAAGTATTACAAGATTTTGATATCTTTCAAAATATTACTTAACTGGAAAATAGACCCTTCTAATCCAACTGATAAACTAGAACAATATCAATGTCGAAATACTTAAATTCATTGCAGACAACGAAAGTAAGAGCCTCGACCTAATAATTGCACTATTCAATAAGATATATGACATAGGTAAAATACCAATAGACTGGCTAAAATCAACATTCGCAACATTACCAAAAAAATCCAATACCTCACACTGCGATGACTATCGAATATTAAACATTATGTCTTATGCCCTTTAAACTTTTCTCAGAATCATTCATACACGAATTTAAAAGAAGTGTGAGTTTCAGATGAGTGACACTCAATTCGGATTTCGAAATGGATTGGGGACATGAGAAGCTCTTTTTGCCTTAAATGTGTTAACACAATGCAGAGATGCAGAGACAAGAATGTAGATGTATCGTTATCATCAACTAGCCTCTAACGTCCACTGCTGAACATAGGCCTCTCGCATGCTTTTCCACTTAGACCGATTTTGCGCCATCTGAATCCAATTTGTAGTCACTCTTTTTATGTCATCTGTCCATCTCGTTGGGGGTCGACCTCTATTTCTGTTAGCTTGTATTCGGGGGTTCCACTTTAGTGTTGTTATCCTTTCAACAACGTCTGCTACTCCTAATCTTTTGCGTATAGTAGCATTGGGTATTCTATCACGAAGAGAAATTAATGTAATTGATTTTGATGGTAATGCATTTGAATTAATGTAATTATTAATCAAGGAATAATTTGTATAATCAAGGAATAAGCAAATATATTGAGAATATTGATAAACCCGAGGTCATCAATCAAATTTTATTAAGTTTGGGGACAAGCAGATAACGAAATACTCGTTAATATATCTCATAGCGTCAGAGGTTAAGTACACAGTTAAAGTTGTTATTGTTGTAGTTAAGAAATTTTTGCTATTTTGGACAGAAATGTACATCTCAATTGAAAAATATTAAGTGGTGTAACAAGCCTAATAATAGTGTTATATAATTTAAATTAAACATTGTTAAAATCCAAAGTGATTGCCAAAATCTTTTGAGATTATCATTTTGAGGTTAGATTCGAGATTATGGCACAAAATAGTTGCATTACTTATTCCTGCATTTTGGGAACTGGCAAACAGCAAATGATTACAAGCAACAGCTGCAGGGCACGATTCCATGTGGCCGAAAAATGTTAATCATCATAAGAAGTTAGAGCTGTTATTCTACAAAAACATTCACTGATGCACTTTTGTGGAACTTGTAGATAGTCTTTTAAAAGGGTCCCGTTAATGATTGGGAAGCTTAATATCATGGAAGAATAAATTAAGGCCCTTAAGGACAGAATAGCGAAACCGGAAGAGCGGAGAATTGAAGATGCTATATCCGAGGATTTGCTTTATGAAGTACAGGAGAGGGCAACTCGTACTCAAAACTTAATGATCTATGGTAACGCAGAGTTAAACTCGAATTTATTAGAGGAACGTATAGGACAGGATAAAAAGCTAGTATCTGAAGTATTCAATAAGCTGGGAATGTCACATGAATTATGTTGTCGGAACTATGTGATCGCAATCGAAACTTGTGTTTATGATATAATTATTATGGCAGAAAGCAACCTAAATAATAGCATTAGTGATAATGGAAGGAGGCAGTTGGAAAGATCAATATAGATCAAGGTCTGATTTCTCTTAATGGAGAGGAGATCGAAAGGGTAAATCATTTCAAATACCTTGGCAGCTGGTTAAATGTAAATTGTGACTCTGATGAAGAGATAATAACCAGGATCGAAATATCACGTAAGGCTTTTACCTGGAAACCAGTTTTATGCAATAGAAACCTGTCGATGAATATTCGTAAGAAGGTCCTGAAATGTTATGTGTGGTCCATCCTATTGTATGGTTGCGAGACATGGGCGTTAAAAACCACAATGCTAAACAAGTTAGAAGTATTCGAATTGTGGTGCTATAGACGAATCCTAAAGATATCGTGGGTTTCGCACACTTCCAATGAAGATGTTCTTCAAATGATCAATTCAGAACGTCTTCTCATAAACACCATAAAAAGGAGAAAAACAGAATACTTCGGCCATATAATTAGAGGACTTAAATACCATCTACTTCGCCTTATAATACAAGGAAAAGTGGAAGGAAAGAGATGGATTGGTCGAAAGAAACTTTCATGGCTGCGTAATATTAGACAATGGTGTGGTTCCACAGTAGAAGAATTATTTCGCGCAGCAGCAGACAGAGAAAGGTTTCAGGAAATTGTAAACATGATGACGGCAAACGTCTGAATACGGACACGGCACCCAAAGAAGGAGATTAGTGATAATGAGATTATAAGTGACAATTTTTCAATTTTTCGAAGTGACCGTAATACTATGACTAGTCAAAAACAGAGTGGAGGTGAAGTAGTTATGTTTGTTAGTAATTAAATGAGATCAAATTGTATCCAGCTGACAGAAAATAGAGTAGAGCAGAAATTTGTATTGCCCAAGTTAAATAATACTAAGTTTGAGGGGTTTAAATACCACCGCAGTCATCAGCAAATAGGTACTTATGGTTGGCACTGCAAGACAATGAGTTTTGCTGTCTTGCACAATCTTCGTAGGATGATCTGGCCTATCAAGTTGCACAGGAGTATAGATTCTTAATTCTTAGCTTTTTCAGCATAACTAAATACCAAATAATAGGGGTGTATATTTAGATTTGTTTTTTTCTAATGTTAAGTACTTGAAAGCTCTTAGAGCAAGTGATCCATTGTTAAATTTCTCTCTTATAGATTTTAAATAAATAAATACTAAATTAGCCATAATATTAGTTATTCAATTTTATCAAATTTTACCTAGTTCTATGCTTCCTGACCATCTGTCAACTATGCTATCCAAACATATTTCAAACAATTCTCCATCTCTTAGAGGTCGACTAGAAAATACTATTGCATCATTAAATTCAGCCAAAGGTCTGGGTCGAAGAGCTGTTAAACCATTATTGACTATCCTGGCGTTCTTTCCGTGGATATGATGAAATCTTAAATCGCTAAAAAGATTTGATTAATTGGAAAAAATTAGTAAACCAAACGGAATTAATATACATATATATATATATATATATATATATATATATATATATATATATATATATATATATATATATAACTATGTAATTTTTATTATTTCTATATTAAATACCTATACTACGAATTTCTGCAAGAGGGGGAGGACGAGAGACACGTTACCAATACGAACCGTCCGTATCGACCTGAGGTACGTTTCACAATTTCATAAGTATTCTACTATTAAAAGAAATAATTTAAGCTAAGCTAAACTATTTTCTCTTTTCCTTTATATTTTACTTATTGAAAGTATTACAAGATTTTGATATCTTTCAAAATATTACTTAACTGGAAAATAGACCCTTCTAATCCAACTGATAAACTAGAACAATATCAATGTCGAAATACTTAAATTCATTGCAGACAACGAAAGTAAGAGCCTCGACCTAATAATTGCACTATTCAATAAGATATATGACATAGGTAAAATACCAATAGACTGGCTAAAATCAACATTCGCAACATTACCAAAAAAATCCAATACCTCACACTGCGATGACTATCGAATATTAAACATTATGTCTTATGCCCTTTAAACTTTTCTCAGAATCATTCATACACGAATTTAAAAGAAGTGTGAGTTTCAGATGAGTGACACTCAATTCGGATTTCGAAATGGATTGGGGACATGAGAAGCTCTTTTTGCCTTAAATGTGTTAACACAATGCAGAGATGCAGAGACAAGAATGTAGATGTATCGTTATCATCAACTAGCCTCTAACGTCCACTGCTGAACATAGGCCTCTCGCATGCTTTTCCACTTAGACCGATTTTGCGCCATCTGAATCCAATTTGTAGTCACTCTTTTTATGTCATCTGTCCATCTCGTTGGGGGTCGACCTCTATTTCTGTTAGCTTGTATTCGGGGGTTCCACTTTAGTGTTGTTATCCTTTCAACAACGTCTGCTACTCCTAATCTTTTGCGTATAGTAGCATTGGGTATTCTATCACGTAGAGAAATCCCTAATATTATTCTTTCCATTGCCCTTTCCGCAACTTGTAGTTTACTCCCTGTTGTTCTTGTGAGTGTTAGGGTTTCTGCGCCGTAGGTCATCACTGGTAAAATACACTGATTAAGTACTTTTCTTTTCAGACACATTGGAATCCTAAAAATATCCTTCATCTTTCCAAATGCAGCCCAAGCGAGGTTTATTCTTCTTTTCAGCTCGATTGTTTGGTTGTCTCGACTTATTCTGATTTCATGACCCAAGTATTTATAGGAGTCAACTGGCTCAATATATTTGTCTTCTACTGAGATGTTTTTGTTGTGGACTAAATTTGTTATAAATTGTGTTTTTGAAAAATTTATTAGACCAACTCTTTTTGTGGCAGTATGGAGTTCTTGGAGCATTATCTGTGCCTGATCAAAGCTGTCTGCAATAAGAACGATATCATCTGCAAATTTAAATGTATGCAAGATGTATATGCATGTTTTATTGATTATAGAAAAGCATTTGACTGCGTTAACTATCAACAGATGATGAAAATTCTAAGAACAACTGGAATTGACGAACAAGACTTGCGAATTATTTCAGAACTACATTGGCACCAAACGGCAACAATTGAAATAGAGGACACAACATCCGCAGATATACGAATCCGACGAAGAGTGCGACAAGGTTGCGTCTTATCACCGCTATTATTTAATCTGTATTCGGAATCTGTATTCGGAATCTATATTCAGAAAAGCATTAGACGAGGTTCAAGGTGGAATCAAGATTAACGGAACCAGCATAGACAACATCAGGCATGCTGATGATACCTAATAGCAAGCTACGCATAAAAACTACAAAATATAATAAATGCGGTAATTCGTTACATGTAAATGTTTCCAAAACTAAAATTTTAGTATTTTCATAAACATACCAACATTTATATGCCAAGGGGCAAATAATAGAACAGGCGACTTCCATAAAATATTTCGGAGCAAATATCAACAGCCAGTGTAACCCAAAAAATCCTGTCAAGAATTGAACAAACGAGGAAAACACTCATGAACATAAAAACATTTTTTACAAGATCGGACCGTAGTTTAGAGCTCAGAATTCGAATTATCCGATGTTACGTTTTCTCTGTTTTTCCGCATGGCTGTGAAAGCTGGACAATGGGCAATATATGCTTTTGAAATGTATATATACAGACGGATGCTGAGAATTCCATGGATACAAAAAGTTGCCAATGATGGGGTACTTCGGCGCATGTGTAAACAAGAATTACTCAGCATAATCAAAGAGAGAAAAATACAACACTTGGGTGATGTGTTGAGGGGTGAAAGATATGAATTACTCCAAATCATATTGGAAGGTAAAGTGCAGGACAAAAAATCACTTGGAAGACGCCAGAACTCGTGGATGAAAGACCTGAGGAGATGATTAGCCGCTCATCCACAGAAATCTTTCGTGCAGCAATTTCCAAAGCTACAATTGCCATTTGGATCGCCAACCTTCGAAAGGAGACGTCGCGATAAGAAGAAGGAATACACAAATCAGACAAGATACAAAAATCAGAATCTACAAGACCATAATCGAAAGTATCGCAACTTATGGAGCTGTAGTCTGGCAAATGACAGAATGTGTAAAAAAGAAGCTACTGTCAATGGAAATGGGGTTTTGGATACGTTGTTGTAGGCATCGTAACACTTCACGATAAAGTTAGAAATGTCGAGATACGGAAAAAATGAGTATTGGGATAACAATAATTGACACCATTAAACCAAGAGTTTGAGAAGGTACGAACATGTAAGCCTTATGAATGGAGACAGGTGGGCAAAGAAAATAATGGAGTGAAGACGAGTGCAGAGAAGAAGAGGATGCTCGAGAAAGACATGGCTGGAAGGTATCAGACAAGCCATGACCGAAAAGTATCCACAGGATGATTATTGGCGAGATAAAATACGGTGAAAACTAGAAAGCGAGAAACGACTAAAGGCGAGAATTACATTTTACATTTGCTTTGACCTTTCGATTTCCAGTCCAGAAAACGTGTTCAAAAAATTCTGAAATAAAAATTATGAATGGTCATAATCTGTAAGTGTTCATTATTTACAGTGGGTAGTAATGGCTTAGTGGAGAAACAAGAAATGATAACATCTAAAATGCAGGAAACTATGGATTAGGTATTAGAAACAGCCGAGGCGAACGTTTAATAGATTTTGCAACCGAAAACAGTTTGGCCATTGTAAACACAATGTTCAAACACCATGCCCGTCGTTTATCGACGTGGACCAGCCCAAATGAGGAATACAAGAACCAAATCGACTACATATTGATTAGAAACAGATGGAAGACATGTTTTACAAACGTAAAAACTAGACCAAGAGCTGAATATGGATCCGATCATAAATCTTTATGGGCTTGCTTCAAGATGAAGCTAAAAAGAACCCCGCACCAAAATCAAAACAGGCTGGAGATTTCAAATCCGAAAACATTTAAAGATGCATTAAAGGAAACTAGTATGTTGAACACACAAGACAATCTAGAAGAAATGTGGAAAGGCCTCTGAAGAAACCTCTGTAGAAAGAACCAGAACCGAAAAAAGATCATCAAGAGAAAACACTGGATGGCAGACAGAACGCTGCAACTTCTCGAAGAGCGAAGGGGAATCAAATCTCTCATATATCAAAACAGCAACAAAAACGAATTAGCAAGGTTAAGTAGAGAAATTAAAAGAGCACGTAGGGATGATAAAAATAAACATATAAATGAAGAATGCGAAGAACTAGAGACATGCAAACCGGTATGAATCCCATGAGCTATATAACAAAGTCCGATATCTATCCAGGGAATTTAAACCAATCACACAAACAATAATGGATCAAAACCAACATATTATAAATGACGAGAAAGGGATTGCAGAGGTGTGGAGAAATTATTGTCAAAGTCTATATGCAGCTGATCCCCAGAATGCAAATCACGACGAGTTCACTGCAGAGAGAGAACCAAACATTCTAAAGTCAGAGGTAGAAAAAGCAATCAAAAAGTTAAAAAAATAGAAAATCTACTGGCGCAGACCAGATCACCGCAGAAGTTTTAAAAGAGTCTGGATATGTTGGAGTAAATGTTATGCATATGATCTGCAAAAAGATTTGGGAAACCGGAGAATGGCCCAACGACTGGACAACATCCACTTTCATCCCTATATTCAAAAAAGTAACTCCGCTAGATTGCAGCAACTACAGAACGGTAACCCTAATATCCCATGCAAGCAAGGTTCTACTTCATGTAATACATGAAAGACTTTTCTATTGCCTCAGATATCAAAAGAACAAGCGGGATTTGTCCCAGGAAATGACACAAGAGAACACATCCTTAATGTCAGACAGCTAATCGAAAAAAACTCATGAATTCAATACTCCTATGCTTATGTGCTTTGTGGATTACACAAAGGCATTCTATAAAGTCAAATGGCAGCAGCTATGGTCCATACTAGCGGAAATGTGAACACCCCACCACTTAATTCAACTAAATAGAAGTCTATATGAAAATAATAAGTGCACAGTAAAAATAAACAACACCCATTCCGAACATTTCAGAACATAGGCAGGTGTCAGGCAGAGATGCATAATCTCGCCAACTCTGTTTAATGTCTACAGCGAACACATTATGCGAAAGGTACTAGACGAATGGAAGGGTTTAATATCAGTAGGAGGTTAAAAAATCAGTAACTTGAGATATGCTGATGACACTTTAATAATCGCGGCAAACCAAGAAGAAATGGAAGACATAATGAGATATCTGGAGGAGAAAAGCAAAACATATGGACTAAAGCTAAATAGGAGTAAGATAAAGATCATGATAGTAGACAGAGCTATATGGACCTTAAAGAAAGCGAATAAAAATAAACTAGACGCTGTTGAAATGTGGGCATGTTAAGAATATCCTGGATTGATAATCGCACTAACGTATCGATATTAGAACAACTTAAAGTAAAGGATATATTGCTTAAACAAATACAACAGAGATATTTGCAGTATTTTGGACTCATTTCTAGAAGAACAGATATGATGGAAAAACTGATAGTCGAGGGTAGAGTTGAAGGAAAGAGACCTAGGAATAATCTTCAACACATTAAAGAAATTGGGGGCTTTGAAGTAGTAAATAGTTTCATATACCTGGGGTTCAACAAATGACGGAGGGTGTGACAGAGAGATACGTAGAAGATTGACTATTGCTAGAACAGCTATGATGAAACTGGTAACAATTTGGAAAAATTCTAGCATAACAGTACACACAAAACTAAGGCTGGTAAGGGCACTCATTTTTTCCATAGCCACATATGCATCCGAAACCTGGACTTAAAGTAAGCTGATAAAAATAAACTTGACGCTTTTGAAATGTGGGTATACCGCCGCATGTTAAGAATATCCTGGATTGATCATCGCACTAACGTATCGATATTAGAACAACTTAAAGTAAAGGATATATGGCTTAAACAAATACAACAGAGATAGTTGCAGTATTTTGGACTCATTTCTAGAAAAACAGGTACGATGGAAAAACTAATAGTCGAGGGTAGAGTTGAAGGAAAGAGACCTAGGGGAAGATCTCCAAGCCGTTGGGTAGATCAAACAAAAATATTGATTAACCAAGGGTTACATGAAGCCGAACAACTAGCCCAGGACAGGGAAGGATGGAGGGAAATCGTGAAAAAACTGTAAAGGCCTGATGGTGTCACCACATCCCAAAAGGGATTAGGACTGAGGAGGAGGAGGAGTAATGGCTTTCCTCCGGTTTTGGCAGTAACCCGACGATATTTGATACGAGCAATCTTGTATAAACTCTTAATCATGGTGCTTACCTATATAGTGTAGTATTTGAAAGACTAGAATTTAATGTATCTGGTGATGCATAGTCGTAAGCATCAATTATAGTTGCTTCTACAGCTTGTCCATATAAATCTAAAACAAAGAAATATGAAAAGTAATACACTGGCATAGAAATCATAATTATAACGTACCTATAACTCCATAAATTTTTTCTGGGACATTTGATGCAGCACATCCTTGATCTACTCCATTAACGAAAAAATGTAACAAGCCGTTCTCCTTCCTCAAAACGCCTACGCGATCTCCAACCTGCAGTCGATCCAGATTGACTCCATACTGTTCTAATACTATTGTTCCATTGTGCATTATGCCACTACCAGTCATCATCCACGTTCCAGATCTGATAAAATAGAAATTATGTATAGTTCTACAATAATATTTCACAAAAATAATCTCTTATATGTATTTCACGCTCCATATGAAAATTTGAACACTACGAAATATCATTTTTTTAAAGCAGTAAAGCTTGATAGTACTGCAAATTTGTAATTTCTAGTCAGAAATAAGACATTTGTTTTAAATCATAAATTTTTAAAAGTTTTTTCTTCCTTCAGAAAAATGATGAGAAAAGTAAACAAATATTCGCAAGCTGAAAAGAAGATCAGAATTTCTTCTTCTCTTCTACGGCACTATAGCCCAAATTGAGCCTTGGCCTCCTTTATTTTTTGACTCCACCCTTGCTTGTCTGTGACTGATCTTCTCCATACACGGACTGCTAAAAGGGCTTGTGCGTCGCTGTTTACTGTGTCTTTCCAACGCTTTCTTGGCTTTCCAACCGGTCTCTTTCCCTGCATTCTAGCATTCAGTGCTCTTTTTGGTAGCCTATCCTCCCCATTCTTATCACGTGTCCGGCCCATTGCAATCTTTGTATTCTAATGAAGTCTGACAGTGGTGCTTCCTTATAAAGTTGATAAAGCTCGTTGTTGTATCGACTTCTGAAGATTCCGTTTTCCCTCACATGTCCTAATATTCTCCTCAGTACTTTCCTTTCGAATGTATCGAGTTTGCTTTTGGATGTTTCTTTCAGGATCCATGCTTCACTGCCATAGCATGGTATTGGGCAAAATAAGCTCTGTTTGCCTGCGTTATTCTCTTCCGTATTTCTCCATCTTCGGATCCGTCGGTATATATTTCTACTCCCAGGTATGTAAACTTTCCAACAGTTTCAATGTCATCTTCATGTATAATGTTTTATGGGACTATATTTCTTCTCGTCTGTATCATTATTTTTGTTTTTTCTGTGTTAATTTTAAGACCTAGCTTTTTGTTTGCGTTTTTAACTCTGTGTATGATTCCTGTGCTCCTGTTGATCGTTGAATACTAATCACGATACCGCTCAATTTTTTGGCTGGACGTGTACTTTTCATTAAGCGAAAATAAAAAAAAACTAGCTAAAAAATAACATCCCATATAGAAAGCTAATAATCCTCCTTTGTCCCAAGCTAAAGGTATCGAAAAATGATGGTCTTTGTTATGGTAAAAACTTTGTTTTTAGTCTAAATTTTGGTGCCTAAGACAATAGTTCTGTCAAAACCAATATAAATATCCTATGGGCACTTAAAAAAACGCATACTATAAGTACCCCTGCTCCTAAGCCTCGGCTGTTGTAACCACCTTATACTGAAATATAATTTTTTTACTCTATTAAATCTCCATCTCTTGTAAATGCTGTATAGATTTATATATAGAATAATCATCAAGTGATACTGTTTATTCAACTCCTCATCATTACACTGTTCCTTGTTAGTTACAAACTCCTCTTTACCCAGCCAACAGTCCAGTACCCACTTAGTCTGATTACGTTTATAATATACCTTTATAATATACCTGGGTACATGGACGTATAAATAAAGATATATTATATATTTATTATATCTTTATTTATACGTCCATGCCTGGCTATAATAAACGTTGGCATACCTATCGTCCATTTTTTACCTTCCATGTTTTGATAAGTTAGGCCCTCATCTTCCAAGAACAAATTCAGTAATTTTTTTGCCATTTAATTTAGGAATCACACATTGTGAAACGTGGCAATTATGTCAAAAAAGATATAAATAGACATACTCTATATGTTTATAATATTATTGTAACTGTCCTATTAATTTTTTTGGTATGGCCTTCTGATCTACACACCATGAAAATTTGGAAAGCATTAAAACAAGCTATACTGAGATAATACACAGCTTAAAATTAGAATAATTTGCACGATTCGATTGGTTAGGGACTAGGTGTAGTTAGATGCTAACCAATAAAATATCTGTAGATAAATATGCTTATATTGTCATAAAATAACACTTTTAGCACGAGGTTAGTTATTTCTCACGGATTTTAGGGTTTACAAGACAATTATAATGATGGAAAAATATATGTATTTGTCAAGCGACATTATCATCATCATTGGTGCTACAGCCCTATAAAAGAGCATCGACCTTCCCAAGTCTATTACGCAAGTCAGTTCTATCCATTGCCAACTGTTGCCAGTTTGCTGCGCCTATTTGTCTACCATCCTCCTCTACACCATCCCTCCATCTGAGTTTTGGCCTACCACTACTTCTACTTCCCACAGGTTGCGACATAAGGATTCTTCTAGGAGGGTTGTTCTGCTGTGATCTTCCCAGATGTCCTGCCCACCTTAGTCTTCCTATTTTTATAAAGGATACTACGTCTTTACCACCAAATATATGTTTATATCTGTGATATATCTCGTAGTACCTCTTGTACCTCCTTCTCCAAATACCATTTTCACAGATGCCACCGAATATTCTTCTTCTTAGGATCCTTCGTTCAAATATAAGCTTGAGATTTTCATCTGCCTTGGAAATGGTCCATGTCTCCGACCCATATGTCAACACTGTTTGTATAAGGGTTTTGTATACGGTTATATATATATATATATATATATATATATATATATATATATATATATATATATATATATATATATATATATATATATATATATATATATATATATATATATATTAGAAGTGATTATTTCGACCAACAAATAATTTATAAATACATTCGAATTATCGGGTAAAGTGGTCTGTAATCAAAATCTTTCTTTTTTCTGAGATACTCAATATTTCGCCATTTATTTAATAGCTTCCTCAGGAGCAAACTAAAACAATTTGAACATTACAAAAAATGGCGTACAAATACATTTTAAAACACTCACAGAATTTAAAAGATTTCGCAAATAAAAACTGACATTGAAGTATTTGAAATATTGAATGTCAAGAATAAATTGTCTTAAGCACGTTCGTTACAGCTATACGATAAAAAATTAACATTATTTCAAATGTAAAAATAAAAATAACAATAAAAGAAAAGTTAGAAGAATAATATTTCTTTGATGAATTATTAAGGTTAGTTGTTATTAAGATGAATGTTGGCTATTTTGAATATTTATAAATTTTGTTCAATATGATAAATTGCGTTAGGCTTTCACGGCCATCGTCTAACTTATTAAACTGTTTATTCGGGCTGTTGGGCCGTTGTCTTCTGTTGAGATTTGTTCTCGACGTTTCGCCAACACTAGGGGTTGGCATCTTCTGGAGATGTTGATGCTTCGCTTGTAAGCAGAAACTGACGACGCGTTGTACTACGGAGGCAATATTTATAATTCCCACTCGCCTCCCCTCCACTGGTTTCGGCTTGAGGGGGCGTGTCGTTGTTTATAGTAGCTTTTCTATCTCCGTGTTTGGCGGGAAGGGCGTTTGTGGATTTTAATACTGGTATCCATGTTTTGTTGATTTTTAGTCCTTCTTCTATCCTATTGAAATTGTTTGGGTGCTTGTATATTTCCACCGCTTCCCGATATAACCGTGGGTAGTACTGTGAAGTTTTGTCCAGCATCTGTGTTTCTTCAAATAGTATTCGATGTTCTCCGCTTCCCAAAGCGTGTTCGGCAACGGCAGATTTGTCGATATGTCCTAAACGACAATGGCTTTTATGTTCATTTATCCTGGTGTTGGTGTGTCTTTTTGTGGTTCCCACATATACCATTCCACATGTGCATGGTATTCGGTATACTCCGGCCGTTGCTAATGGGTCGCGTTTGTCTTTTACCGATCTTAAACAATCCTTGATCTTCTTTGTAGGTCTGAAGATGGTCTTTATGTTGGCTTTCTTGAGTATTCGCCCAATTCTGTCCGTTACCCCCGATATATAGGGCAAGAACGCTTTCCCTTTACATTCTGTTTCTTCGTCCCTTCTTCTAGATACGTTGTTCATCGCCTTGTGTATTTCTCTTCTGGTGTACCCATTAGAGGTGAGCGCTTTTTCAATATAAAGAAGTTCACTTTGGAGATGTTGTGGTTCACAAATTCTCTTCGCCCTCTCTGCCAAAGTTTTGATGATACCTTGTTTTTGGCTAGGATGATGATTTGAGTTCCTGTTTAGGTATCTGTCTGTGTGTGTAGGTTTTCGATACACTTTATGTCCTAAGTGACCTTCCTTTCGATTTACTAATACATCCAGGAACGCTAGTTGTTGAGCTTTTTCTGTTTCCATCGTAAATTGAATATTTGGATGTAGTGTATTTATATAAGCCAGGAAATCGTTTAGTTTTTCTGCTCCGTGACCCCAAATCACAAAGGTGTCATCAACGTATCTGAACCATACCCTAGGCTTGTATGCTGAGTCCATTATCTTCTTCTCTAAATGCTCCATGAAAAGGTTGGCTACGACCGGGCTTAGTGGGCTTCCCATTGCTACTCCATCCATCTGTTCATAAATTTGGTCTTCCCATGAAAAGTATGTGGTAGTTAGGCAAATACGGTATAATTCCACCATATCCTTGGCAACTAGTCCCTCAATTAAATTCAGAACGTCTTCTAGGGGGACTCTTGTAAATAGGGAAACCACATCAAAACTAACAAGAATGTCAGATTCCTGCAAAGTTATTCCTTTGATCTTCTCAATAAAATGGGCGGAGTCTTTTACAAAGGCATCGTTTTTTCCTATATGTGGTTGTAAAATATCGGCCAGATGTTTTGCAAGGCTGTAAGACGGAGATCCTATGGAGCTCACAATAGGGCGGAGAGGTACATCGTCTTTGTGTATTTTCGGCAAGCCATACAAGCGTGGTGGGACTGCTTCGCTGTTGCATATTCTTGGCTTTATCTCCTCTGGTATGGACGAAGATTTAATAAGTCTGTTGATTTTCCGTAGGGTGACTGCTGTGGGATCTTTTTTAAGTTTCTTATAAACCGCAGGATCTAGAAGATTTTGTATTTTCGTTTTGTAGTCGGCTGTCTTCATTACGATCGTGGCGTTTCCCTTGTCTGCTGGTAAAATTACAACATCTTTGTCTGCGTTTAACGATTTTATGGCACGTATTTCTTGGTGGCTCAAATTATTTTTCGGTGTCTTAGCTTTATGCAAAATTCTTGCTGATTCTGTCCTTATTTCTTCAGCTGCTTCGATTGGTAAGTTGCGGATCGCAGACTCTATATTAGCGATGATGTCTTCTTTGGGTATAACTTTAGGCACAATCGCAAAATTTCCCCCTTTGGCTAACAATGATGTTTCAGCTGAATTTAAAACTTTATCTGAAAGATTGACCACTGTTCTTTCTGTGTTTTGTTCTGATTCTACCTCCTTATGTTTGGTTAAGCGTTCGTATTTGTTTTTCTGGCGTTCAGTGTTCCTTTCTAGTTCATTTTCCATTTTTCTGTAACAAATGGATTCAATTTTATTCCAATCTTCATATTTCAACCTGCTGCTCAAAACGTAAAACAAATCTAGAAGCTCTTTGTCAACCTTCGCCAAATTTCGTCTGGTGTCATGTATTCGTTCTCGTAATAGTGCTTTTTCCATGCGTGTATATATTCTATTGGCTTGACTTGTTCTGATGGATCGATTCGTTCGTAAGAAGTTCGGTAGTACCCCGTTGTCTCGACATCGTGATAGAAAAGCTAACGACGCAAGAAGTTGAGCTTTCTTCTTCCGTAGACAATCTAGTCTTCTGTAGTATGTAGTTACCTCCTCCCCGTAGAGGCGACTGATAAATTGCGTTAGGCTTTCACGGCCATCGTCTAACTTATTAAACTGTTTATTCGGGCTGTTGGGCCGTTGTCTTCTGTTGAGATTTGTTCTCGACGTTTCGCCAACACTAGGGGTTGGCATCTTCTGGAGATGTTGATGCTTCGCTTGTAAGCAGAAACTGACGACGCGTTGTACTACGGAGGCAATATTTATAATTCCCACTCGCCTCCCCTCCACTGGTTTCGGCTTGAGGGGGCGTGTCGTTGTTTATAGTAGCTTTTCTATCTCCGTGTTTGGCGGGAAGGGCGTTTGTGGATTTTAATACTGGTATCCATGTTTTGTTGATTTTTAGTCCTTCTTCTATCCTATTGAAATTGTTTGGGTGCTTGTATATTTCCACCGCTTCCCGATATAACCGTGGGTAGTACTGTGAAGTTTTGTCCAGCATCTGTGTTTCTTCAAATAGTATTCGATGTTCTCCGCTTCCCAAAGCGTGTTCGGCAACGGCAGATTTGTCGATATGTCCTAAACGACAATGGCTTTTATGTTCATTTATCCTGGTGTTGGTGTGTCTTTTTGTGGTTCCCACATATACCATTCCACATGTGCATGGTATTCGGTATACTCCGGCCGTTGCTAATGGGTCGCGTTTGTCTTTTACCGATCTTAAACAATCCTTGATCTTCTTTGTAGGTCTGAAGATGGTCTTTATGTTGGCTTTCTTGAGTATTCGCCCAATTCTGTCCGTTACCCCCGATATATAGGGCAAGAACGCTTTCCCTTTACATTCTGTTTCTTCGTCCCTTCTTCTAGATACGTTGTTCATCGCCTTGTGTATTTCTCTTCTGGTGTACCCATTAGAGGTGAGCGCTTTTTCAATATAAAGAAGTTCACTTTGGAGATGTTGTGGTTCACAAATTCTCTTCGCCCTCTCTGCCAAAGTTTTGATGATACCTTGTTTTTGGCTAGGATGATGATTTGAGTTCCTGTTTAGGTATCTGTCTGTGTGTGTAGGTTTTCGATACACTTTATGTCCTAAGTGACCTTCCTTTCGATTTACTAATACATCCAGGAACGCTAGTTGTTGAGCTTTTTCTGTTTCCATCGTAAATTGAATATTTGGATGTAGTGTATTTATATAAGCCAGGAAATCGTTTAGTTTTTCTGCTCCGTGACCCCAAATCACAAAGGTGTCATCAACGTATCTGAACCATACCCTAGGCTTGTATGCTGAGTCCATTATCTTCTTCTCTAAATGCTCCATGAAAAGGTTGGCTACGACCGGGCTTAGTGGGCTTCCCATTGCTACTCCATCCATCTGTTCATAAATTTGGTCTTCCCATGAAAAGTATGTGGTAGTTAGGCAAATACGGTATAATTCCACCATATCCTTGGCAACTAGTCCCTCAATTAAATTCAGAACGTCTTCTAGGGGGACTCTTGTAAATAGGGAAACCACATCAAAACTAACAAGAATGTCAGATTCCTGCAAAGTTATTCCTTTGATCTTCTCAATAAAATGGGCGGAGTCTTTTACAAAGGCATCGTTTTTTCCTATATGTGGTTGTAAAATATCGGCCAGATGTTTTGCAAGGCTGTAAGACGGAGATCCTATGGAGCTCACAATAGGGCGGAGAGGTACATCGTCTTTGTGTATTTTCGGCAAGCCATACAAGCGTGGTGGGACTGCTTCGCTGTTGCATATTCTTGGCTTTATCTCCTCTGGTATGGACGAAGATTTAATAAGTCTGTTGATTTTCCGTAGGGTGACTGCTGTGGGATCTTTTTTAAGTTTCTTATAAACCGCAGGATCTAGAAGATTTTGTATTTTCGTTTTGTAGTCGGCTGTCTTCATTACGATCGTGGCGTTTCCCTTGTCTGCTGGTAAAATTACAACATCTTTGTCTGCGTTTAACGATTTTATGGCACGTATTTCTTGGTGGCTCAAATTATTTTTCGGTGTCTTAGCTTTATGCAAAATTCTTGCTGATTCTGTCCTTATTTCTTCAGCTGCTTCGATTGGTAAGTTGCGGATCGCAGACTCTATATTAGCGATGATGTCTTCTTTGGGTATAACTTTAGGCACAATCGCAAAATTTCCCCCTTTGGCTAACAATGATGTTTCAGCTGAATTTAAAACTTTATCTGAAAGATTGACCACTGTTCTTTCTGTGTTTTGTTCTGATTCTACCTCCTTATGTTTGGTTAAGCGTTCGTATTTGTTTTTCTGGCGTTCAGTGTTCCTTTCTAGTTCATTTTCCATTTTTCTGTAACAAATGGATTCAATTTTATTCCAATCTTCATATTTCAACCTGCTGCTCAAAACGTAAAACAAATCTAGAAGCTCTTTGTCAACCTTCGCCAAATTTCGTCTGGTGTCATGTATTCGTTCTCGTAATAGTGCTTTTTCCATGCGTGTATATATTCTATTGGCTTGACTTGTTCTGATGGATCGATTCGTTCGTAAGAAGTTCGGTAGTACCCCGTTGTCTCGACATCGTGATAGAAAAGCTAACGACGCAAGAAGTTGAGCTTTCTTCTTCCGTAGACAACTAGTCTTCTGTAGTATGTAGTTACCTCCTCCCCGTAGAGGCGACTGATAAATTGCGTTAGGCTTTCACGGCCATCGTCTAACTTATTAAACTGTTTATTCGGGCTGTTGGGCCGTTGTCTTCTGTTGAGATTTGTTCTCGACGTTTCGCCAACACTAGGGGTTGGCATCTTCTGGAGATGTTGATGCTTCGCTTGTAAGCAGAAACTGACGACGCGTTGTACTACGGAGGCAATATTTATAATTCCCACTCGCCTCCCCTCCACTGGTTTCGGCTTGAGGGGGCGTGTCGTTGTTTATAGTAGCTTTTCTATCTCCGTGTTTGGCGGGAAGGGCGTTTGTGGATTTTAATACTGGTATCCATGTTTTGTTGATTTTTAGTCCTTCTTCTATCCTATTGAAATTGTTTGGGTGCTTGTATATTTCCACCGCTTCCCGATATAACCGTGGGTAGTACTGTGAAGTTTTGTCCAGCATCTGTGTTTCTTCAAATAGTATTCGATGTTCTCCGCTTCCCAAAGCGTGTTCGGCAACGGCAGATTTGTCGATATGTCCTAAACGACAATGGCTTTTATGTTCATTTATCCTGGTGTTGGTGTGTCTTTTTGTGGTTCCCACATATACCATTCCACATGTGCATGGTATTCGGTATACTCCGGCCGTTGCTAATGGGTCGCGTTTGTCTTTTACCGATCTTAAACAATCCTTGATCTTCTTTGTAGGTCTGAAGATGGTCTTTATGTTGGCTTTCTTGAGTATTCGCCCAATTCTGTCCGTTACCCCCGATATATAGGGCAAGAACGCTTTCCCTTTTTTTTTTTTTTTTTTTTGCTATATTTTATAAAGCCATTGTCGTTTAGGACATATCGACAAATCTGCCGTTGCCGAACACGCTTTGGGAAGCGGAGAACATCGAATACTATTTGAAGAAACACAGATGCTGGACAAAACTTCACAGTACTACCCACGGTTATATCGGGAAGCGGTGGAAATATACAAGCACCCAAACAATTTCAATAGGATAGAAGAAGGACTAAAAATCAACAAAACATGGATACCAGTATTAAAATCCACAAACGCCCTTCCCGCCAAACACGGAGATAGAAAAGCTACTATAAACAACGACACGCCCCCTCAAGCCGAAACCAGTGGAGGGGAGGCGAGTGGGAATTATAAATATTGCCTCCGTAGTACAACGCGTCGTCAGTTTCTGCTTACAAGCGAAGCATCAACATCTCCAGAAGATGCCAACCCCTAGTGTTGGCGAAACGTCGAGAACAAATCTCAACAGAAGACAACGGCCCAACAGCCCGAATAAACAGTTTAATAAGTTAGACGATGGCCGTGAAAGCCTAACGCAATTTATCAGTCGCCTCTACGGGGAGGAGGTAACTACATACTACAGAAGACTAGATTGTCTACGGAAGAAGAAAGCTCAACTTCTTGCGTCGTTAGCTTTTCTATCACGATGTCGAGACAACGGGGTACTACCGAACTTCTTACGAACGAATCGATCCATCAGAACAAGTCAAGCCAATAGAATATATACACGCATGGAAAAAGCACTATTACGAGAACGAATACATGACACCAGACGAAATTTGGCGAAGGTTGACAAAGAGCTTCTAGATTTGTTTTACGTTTTGAGCAGCAGGTTGAAATATGAAGATTGGAATAAAATTGAATCCATTTGTTACAGAAAAATGGAAAATGAACTAGAAAGGAACACTGAACGCCAGAAAAACAAATACGAACGCTTAACCAAACATAAGGAGGTAGAATCAGAACAAAACACAGAAAGAACAGTGGTCAATCTTTCAGATAAAGTTTTAAATTCAGCTGAAACATCATTGTTAGCCAAAGGGGGAAATTTTGCGATTGTGCCTAAAGTTATACCCAAAGAAGACATCATCGCTAATATAGAGTCTGCGATCCGCAACTTACCAATCGAAGCAGCTGAAGAAATAAGGACAGAATCAGCAAGAATTTTGCATAAAGCTAAGACACCGAAAAATAATTTGAGCCACCAAGAAATACGTGCCATAAAATCGTTAAACGCAGACAAAGATGTTGTAATTTTACCAGCAGACAAGGGAAACGCCACGATCGTAATGAAGACAGCCGACTACAAAACGAAAATACAAAATCTTCTAGATCCTGCGGTTTATAAGAAACTTAAAAAAGATCCCACAGCAGTCACCCTACGGAAAATCAACAGACTTATTAAATCTTCGTCCATACCAGAGGAGATAAAGCCAAGAATATGCAACAGCGAAGCAGTCCCACCACGCTTGTATGGCTTGCCGAAAATACACAAAGACGATGTACCTCTCCGCCCTATTGTGAGCTCCATAGGATCTCCGTCTTACAGCCTTGCAAAACATCTGGCCGATATTTTACAACCACATATAGGAAAAAACGATGCCTTTGTAAAAGACTCCGCCCATTTTATTGAGAAGATCAAAGGAATAACTTTGCAGGAATCTGACATTCTTGTTAGTTTTGATGTGGTTTCCCTATTTACAAGAGTCCCCCTAGAAGACGTTCTGAATTTAATTGAGGGACTAGTTGCCAAGGATATGGTGGAATTATACCGTATTTGCCTAACTACCACATACTTTTCATGGGAAGACCAAATTTATGAACAGATGGATGGAGTAGCAATGGGAAGCCCACTAAGCCCGGTCGTAGCCAACCTTTTCATGGAGCATTTAGAGAAGAAGATAATGGACTCAGCATACAAGCCTAGGGTATGGTTCAGATACGTTGATGACACCTTTGTGATTTGGGGTCACGGAGCAGAAAAACTAAACGATTTCCTGGCTTATATAAATACACTACATCCAAATATTCAATTTACGATGGAAACAGAAAAAGCTCAACAACTAGCGTTCCTGGATGTATTAGTAAATCGAAAGGAAGGTCACTTAGGACATAAAGTGTATCGAAAACCTACACACACAGACAGATACCTAAACAGGAACTCAAATCATCATCCTAGCCAAAAACAAGGTATCATCAAAACTTTGGCAGAGAGGGCGAAGAGAATTTGTGAACCACAACATCTCCAAAGTGAACTTCTTTATATTGAAAAAGCGCTCACCTCTAATGGGTACACCAGAAGAGAAATACACAAGGCGATGAACAACGTATCTAGAAGAAGGGACGAAGAAACAGAATGTAAAGGGAAAGCGTTCTTGCCCTATATATCGGGGGTAACGGACAGAATTGGGCGAATACTCAAGAAAGCCAACATAAAGACCATCTTCAGACCTACAAAGAAGATCAAGGATTGTTTAAGATCGGTAAAAGACAAACGCGACCCATTAGCAACGGCCGGAGTATACCGAATACCATGCACATGTGGAATGGTATATGTGGGAACCACAAAAAGACACACCAACACCAGGATAAATGAACATAAAAGCCATTGTCGTTTAGGACATATCGACAAATCTGCCGTTGCCGAACACGCTTTGGGAAGCGGAGAACATCGAATACTATTTGAAGAAACACAGATGCTGGACAAAACTTCACAGTACTACCCACGGTTATATCGGGAAGCGGTGGAAATATACAAGCACCCAAACAATTTCAATAGGATAGAAGAAGGACTAAAAATCAACAAAACATGGATACCAGTATTAAAATCCACAAACGCCCTTCCCGCCAAACACGGAGATAGAAAAGCTACTATAAACAACGACACGCCCCCTCAAGCCGAAACCAGTGGAGGGGAGGCGAGTGGGAATTATAAATATTGCCTCCGTAGTACAACGCGTCGTCAGTTTCTGCTTACAAGCGAAGCATCAACATCTCCAGAAGATGCCAACCCCTAGTGTTGGCGAAACGTCGAGAACAAATCTCAACAGAAGACAACGGCCCAACAGCCCGAATAAACAGTTTAATAAGTTAGACGATGGCCGTGAAAGCCTAACGCAATTTATCAGTCGCCTCTACGGGGAGGAGGTAACTACATACTACAGAAGACTAGATTGTCTACGGAAGAAGAAAGCTCAACTTCTTGCGTCGTTAGCTTTTCTATCACGATGTCGAGACAACGGGGTACTACCGAACTTCTTACGAACGAATCGATCCATCAGAACAAGTCAAGCCAATAGAATATATACACGCATGGAAAAAGCACTATTACGAGAACGAATACATGACACCAGACGAAATTTGGCGAAGGTTGACAAAGAGCTTCTAGATTTGTTTTACGTTTTGAGCAGCAGGTTGAAATATGAAGATTGGAATAAAATTGAATCCATTTGTTACAGAAAAATGGAAAATGAACTAGAAAGGAACACTGAACGCCAGAAAAACAAATACGAACGCTTAACCAAACATAAGGAGGTAGAATCAGAACAAAACACAGAAAGAACAGTGGTCAATCTTTCAGATAAAGTTTTAAATTCAGCTGAAACATCATTGTTAGCCAAAGGGGGAAATTTTGCGATTGTGCCTAAAGTTATACCCAAAGAAGACATCATCGCTAATATAGAGTCTGCGATCCGCAACTTACCAATCGAAGCAGCTGAAGAAATAAGGACAGAATCAGCAAGAATTTTGCATAAAGCTAAGACACCGAAAAATAATTTGAGCCACCAAGAAATACGTGCCATAAAATCGTTAAACGCAGACAAAGATGTTGTAATTTTACCAGCAGACAAGGGAAACGCCACGATCGTAATGAAGACAGCCGACTACAAAACGAAAATACAAAATCTTCTAGATCCTGCGGTTTATAAGAAACTTAAAAAAGATCCCACAGCAGTCACCCTACGGAAAATCAACAGACTTATTAAATCTTCGTCCATACCAGAGGAGATAAAGCCAAGAATATGCAACAGCGAAGCAGTCCCACCACGCTTGTATGGCTTGCCGAAAATACACAAAGACGATGTACCTCTCCGCCCTATTGTGAGCTCCATAGGATCTCCGTCTTACAGCCTTGCAAAACATCTGGCCGATATTTTACAACCACATATAGGAAAAAACGATGCCTTTGTAAAAGACTCCGCCCATTTTATTGAGAAGATCAAAGGAATAACTTTGCAGGAATCTGACATTCTTGTTAGTTTTGATGTGGTTTCCCTATTTACAAGAGTCCCCCTAGAAGACGTTCTGAATTTAATTGAGGGACTAGTTGCCAAGGATATGGTGGAATTATACCGTATTTGCCTAACTACCACATACTTTTCATGGGAAGACCAAATTTATGAACAGATGGATGGAGTAGCAATGGGAAGCCCACTAAGCCCGGTCGTAGCCAACCTTTTCATGGAGCATTTAGAGAAGAAGATAATGGACTCAGCATACAAGCCTAGGGTATGGTTCAGATACGTTGATGACACCTTTGTGATTTGGGGTCACGGAGCAGAAAAACTAAACGATTTCCTGGCTTATATAAATACACTACATCCAAATATTCAATTTACGATGGAAACAGAAAAAGCTCAACAACTAGCGTTCCTGGATGTATTAGTAAATCGAAAGGAAGGTCACTTAGGACATAAAGTGTATCGAAAACCTACACACACAGACAGATACCTAAACAGGAACTCAAATCATCATCCTAGCCAAAAACAAGGTATCATCAAAACTTTGGCAGAGAGGGCGAAGAGAATTTGTGAACCACAACATCTCCAAAGTGAACTTCTTTATATTGAAAAAGCGCTCACCTCTAATGGGTACACCAGAAGAGAAATACACAAGGCGATGAACAACGTATCTAGAAGAAGGGACGAAGAAACAGAATGTAAAGGGAAAGCGTTCTTGCCCTATATATCGGGGGTAACGGACAGAATTGGGCGAATACTCAAGAAAGCCAACATAAAGACCATCTTCAGACCTACAAAGAAGATCAAGGATTGTTTAAGATCGGTAAAAGACAAACGCGACCCATTAGCAACGGCCGGAGTATACCGAATACCATGCACATGTGGAATGGTATATGTGGGAACCACAAAAAGACACACCAACACCAGGATAAATGAACATAAAAGCCATTGTCGTTTAGGACATATCGACAAATCTGCCGTTGCCGAACACGCTTTGGGAAGCGGAGAACATCGAATACTATTTGAAGAAACACAGATGCTGGACAAAACTTCACAGTACTACCCACGGTTATATCGGGAAGCGGTGGAAATATACAAGCACCCAAACAATTTCAATAGGATAGAAGAAGGACTAAAAATCAACAAAACATGGATACCAGTATTAAAATCCACAAACGCCCTTCCCGCCAAACACGGAGATAGAAAAGCTACTATAAACAACGACACGCCCCCTCAAGCCGAAACCAGTGGAGGGGAGGCGAGTGGGAATTATAAATATTGCCTCCGTAGTACAACGCGTCGTCAGTTTCTGCTTACAAGCGAAGCATCAACATCTCCAGAAGATGCCAACCCCTAGTGTTGGCGAAACGTCGAGAACAAATCTCAACAGAAGACAACGGCCCAACAGCCCGAATAAACAGTTTAATAAGTTTGTTCAATATGTTACAATGTTACAAAATGTTACTTAACTGTCCAGTGTCCGTTTTATAATTTAAAGTGTTTTTATTTTTATTAATGTAATATTAATTATTTAATTATTAATATGTTAATTATTTCTTGAGATGCATTTACATATATATTTTTACATTTGAAATAATGTTAATTTTTTATCGTATAGCTGTAACGAACGTGCTTAAGACAATTTAATCTTGACATTCAATATTTCAAATACTTCAATGTCAGTTTTTATTTGCGAAATCTTTTAAATTCTGTGAGTGTTTTAAAATGTATTTGTACGCCATTTTTTGTAATGTTCAAATTGTTTTAGTTTACTCCTGAGGAAGCTATTAAATAAATGGCGAAATATTGAGTATCTCAGAAAAAAGAAAGATTTTCATTACAGACCACTTTACCCGATAATTCGAACGTATATATATATATATATATATATATATATATATATATATATATATATATATATATATATATATATATATATATATATATATATATATATATATATATATATATATATATATATATATATATATGGTCAAGCGATAACAAACTTATCTCTGAAAATAGAACACACAGTTATCGTTCATACTCCCCGGTCCGTTCTAATGGATTTGAAGTCACCGGCAGTCCAGGACCGTCACGGCCGTAGGTGCTACGATTTGTTACACCCTTTAATTCGATAATATTTTCACATCTGACTAATATACTCCTGGCAACTGTCAGGAGTATATTAGTCAAATAACTCTCAACATCCTTAAAACACAACAATACGTGAAAACTGAAAGACTCTCAAAAGTACTATATTTAACTTACCTAACATTAGTCATAGTGAATGGAAAATCCAAATCAACTGCGCTATGTGTCGTTACACCGATCTCTATAGATCCTGCCCATTTAGTAACGACTCTATCCAATCTTACTTCAAACAATTCCCCTGTTTTAAGAGGTCGAGCCGTCAGGACTACTCCGTTATTAAAATCGTCAGCAGCATTCGGCCGATGAGCAGTTCTGTTGTTATTGATAACTTCCGCATGGGTACCACAGTTTGGATGAAACGTAAGACGATCGTAGAAATCTTGGAGGGAACTGGGTTCAGGAAGGTGAATTTGCTGATCTCGCGTATTTTTACGAGTGATCAGATTTTGCTCTTCACGTTCATCTCGTTCTACTATAGATACCTAAAAAATTAATGTTTATATTTAATAAATGTCTCGATTTATATATTCGCTAGCTTAAAATTCCACAACTTTTTGAAGTGCGTTCTAATTCACGATTCATTTTTCGGAATCTTTTGAGGTTATGTAGTAAAAACATGGAGAAAACGGGGTTTTTCGGTTTTTGGAGCATGCTGTAGGGAAAAATAATAGTTTTAATAGCTTATTTCGATCGTAAAGATAAGAATACATATAAAAATATGAATTATTATTAATTTATGTGTATGTTGTTGAGGTTATGAGTCAAAAACTTCAGAAAAATGCCAAAAAAAAAAACAGTTTTTTCAATTTTTAGGCATTTTCCACGTTGAAAATGATAATAATATCTATGCCATTCGAAAGAACGGGAAAAAACCCATAAAAAAACATTATTTTAAAGTTGGCCAAAAATTTCCGACATAACCTAAAATATCACTGAAAATTTCAAATATTTTTCCTGGGCTCAATTTTCAAGCTAAAAATCTGAAAAAAATCAGGCAGTTTTGTGTTATTAAAATACGCCTTCATGAATTTTTTCAGATTTTTTGCAGCAATACAGCGTCCAATTTTTTTTTAAATACGTTTTTTCCCATAGCGAACCCCCAGAGGCACCTAGTGCCATGAAAATTTAACTGAGTGAGTTTTTAATAATGTACTTTCGAATGGCCAGACCCAAAACTGAATTGAGCATGGTGCAATTTTGACCATCTTATCCCGCTATAGCCTTTATGATTAACAATCTTCTTTTGTCTTGGACCACATATAAATAATTGAGTAGCCCAGAATAATGAAGTCCTTAAATACCACTTTTTAGTAAAAATTGGTTTTTCGTGACTCGATTCATGTAGATCGAATACACATATTAGAGTGAGAACTGAACATATCCAGTTAGTAGTTTTGCCAGTAGAGTTCGAGAATATGTCGCCATTTCGGGCATTGAGAATGAAAACCCGTTATATCCAGTTTTTACACAGTTGTCATTCTAAGTAGTCTGAATGAAGTGTTGTTTGTTTTCTATAATTTTAATAATGTCTAGTAACAGTGATATCAAGAAAATGAGCGATGATTTGGACCCAGATTAAAGTGATAATGGTAACAGTGATCCTGAATTTAAGGAGAATAAAACAAGAAAGAGGAAAAGAAATAAATGTGTAAATATCGCGGGAAAAGTAATCAGAAGAAATATAACATCAATAAAGGACTGACCTACACTTCCAAAACCGGGAAAAATATCCCTGCAAGGCAGTTGTTAAAATATCCAGTAGTACAGTATGTACAACTGTTAAAGTATGTACAAGTAGAATCTCAATCGAAGAAAAATGATGGTATAGTACTAAATAAGATGTTTAAAAAATAATAATTGTATTTATATAAAATTATTTTAAAACGAGTAGTGTCATAAAAATTTAAACGGATGATTCAATATTGTTATTAATTAGATGACATTGATGACTTTTAAATTTTGACAATCGTTACGAATCGAATCTTTTATTGGCAGATATTCTTTTAATTTTTTACTTCTTATTTAATGTCTGTATTTTGTTAGGTTATTTTTCATACCGTTTTTAATTTAAACATGCTTAGAATAAATATATGATGGCTAGAAACGAATTGATCGAGATTAGTGTACCTATACCTATACTTTTCAAAATACTTTGTGTAAGGTATATTAAAAAATGTACTTTTTAAATACCATATATCTTCAGGTGATATATGCTTCCAGCGTGTAGACGTTCATCTGCCATTTAGTCCTAATTATCTTCCTTCTATCCTACCCACTAAAAGCAATCTTAATGTCTCATATTTACCACCTCTCCTTACATGTCGCAAATAGGAAACTTAACCATAAAATACCATCGATCGATAGGTCTCTAAACAAATAAAATATAAGGTGCCCTCTAAAAATCAACTTTCAATTCTCTGAGCACAATGTAAATTTATGTGGAACAAAATAGTTTTAAAATATGCCTCAAAAATGTTCTTTAAGATATGAAGCTTCTTTAAGATATGTCAAATTTATAATATTCTAAAAAAAAAAAAGGAATTTTACGCCACCGTACTGAAATAAAAAAATTGATAGTTGTCTTACCTTAATAGTCATACCATATAGATCAATAACACCCCACACAGTGGACGGAACTCTTTGAGCAGCAACACCTTGATCTAAACCATTTATAAAATAATGCAAATTTCCATCCGGTTTTCTCATCATTCCAACTCGATCGCCTTCTGTTAATTCGTCCAAATTGAAGTCACCGTACTCTCTCCTAGTTCCCTTACCATTTGTTAATATACCACAGCCTGACATCATTATCGTACCACTGCGCATATTTGTCATAGTGGCAGGAAAGACAAGTGTATTGGGGTTGTGAGTTGTAATACCCATCTAAAAATAAATAATTATTTTTTATATAAATATCGGCTTAATAAATAATCAGTACTATTAAATTTACATGTTTTAAAACTTCATGAACTTTGGAAATACGCATGCTCGAAAAAACAATAAATCCTAAAAACAGGAACGGATCTACACATAGTGTAAAGTACAGCTCACATGATGTCTGTTATTTCCAATAAACACTTGATGTTTATCTTAGCGTGAAAATTGCTTAGTCAGTGCGACGCATTTATTTTGTCTCTTATGTCGAAAGATGTTATGTAGTAATAAAATTCTACGACTTTCTTTCATCACTGTCGAAAAAATAATTTCATCTCTTTATAATAATGTTGATTTAAAATATTTACAATTTGTTTAACTATTTACATTACACAAACTTTGTTTATAAATAAACCTTAGAAGAACTTAGAAGAACTAGAGAAAATTCTAGTAGAGTGAAATTTGGAAGGAAATAATTGTGAGATCATTGAACATGCTTCACTTTTCCCTGTACTTTCTGAGACACCAGTTGCTTGAGTTACTAGCTCTATCTATATAATATCTATATATAAAATGCTAGGACGACAACTCACACCGTTTGTCCGGTAGGGTAACTACGCCACCTAGGAAAGAAATCTGAACTACCAGTATGTATTTGACACTTTAATCATGTTTTTTTCTTGAAACGATACGTTTATACATAATATTAATAATATTAATTACATATTAATATAATTAATAATACGATTAATTTTTTCGAAAAATTGTCAAAAATATTGGTTGCTGTAATTTTAGTATAAAATTTAATAAACAAAATAATTTAAAGCTTCATGTTAGTTTAGGTATAAACAACTTTAGGTACTCCCAGATAACTTATGGTCTTACCTCAAGAGGAAACTATGTACCAAGTTAACATTTAGAGTTCAAGGAATTGCGGCTTTGAATTGTGACTAGCGGGTAAAGTAGGCTAGATACAAAGAGGCGGTCTTACAGCTCAAGTGAACGCTCAATCATTGATCCCTACCTAGAGGGCATTAAGACACCAAAAAACAGAAATATTGTAGTAATAATGAATATACCAATAATTATAACTGATAATTCACTGACCCGAAGAGATAAGCCATTACTTATTATATAGCTCTCGTTTCGTCTTTAAACCTTGTAAAAGGATAATATAAAATTTGTTATGAAAGAACACTAAAAAGGTAATTAAAATTCACCTCTATGCTTCCACTCCACTTATCAACCAGTCTATCAATACGAATTTCAAACAGTTCTGAATCCCTGAGTGGCCGATGGGTCATGACAACTCCGTTGTTGAACTCATCAAGCGGTCTACGTCGTTCAGCGCTTCTGTTACCATTGGATAACTTTACCAAAGATCCACATCTGTCGTGAAAACGTAACCTATCTTGCCTGGGTATTTCTTCTGGTAAACTCAAGCTAGAATTAAAAAATTTGGTGTTAGAATATGTTTCATTTGAAACAAAGAACTTTTGATGGTTACACTTCATTGTAAAACTCCAACACAGTAGAACGTTAATAGATTTATTCTTTACAAGGATTTTGAAGTTTTTTATCATTGTAACAATGTTAGATATTTTACAGCTTAAGTCTCCACGAAACAACATCATTGTGTACAGGTGTCACTTGACTGACAGTACTCCAGCCCTATTAGCGCATGTTCAATATCATCTAATCCGATATCAATTTTGCCTTGAACTTGACAGGGTATATTTGACTCACTACAGTAACCGGGATACTATACAGTGGGAGTTAGGTTGAACTCGGATCCAGGATTTTTCTGGCAAGTTCATCAAATTTTGGCACTCCCAGATTAGCCTAGAGAATTCCTGAGAGTCCTCTTATTCGCTTGATTATTTCTGCACATATTGATCCACTGAAATTCAAAAGCCCTATAGTGAAATATAAATGTTTACATTTCCGCCACTTATATCGGTAAGCCCTGGAAAGTTATATGGTTGAAGTCATCATCCATGTTATTCCTAATTTCATTTATGATATTTACTATGTCCTGAATTAACCACTACGATTCTCAGGTTTTCTCTCAGTCTATAGTATCCCAGCCTGCTCCCTTACAACGATGTGAAGAAGAGGGAGGTTTAGTAGAGCCATAGCTGCTGTTGGCGTGTAATTTCAAGGCAAGTAAGTTTTTGCAACTTGCTTAATGTGATGGTTAGACCTGTTTGCTATACTTTTGGCCCCGTACTGCTGATTCATATATTATTATTGATTTTACTACCATGTTATAAACGCAATGTAACATATCTGTGTTTCTTTACTTCACTCACCAGATTCAGAGCACTTAATCTCTCTAAATAAATTTCGATTTTAGAACTGTATCTATAGTCAGAGCCTGTTATATTTTATCTCTGCCAATAAGTCTGTCGTAAGCTAAGATGATCTTATAGCCCAGGACATGATATCTATCGTTGCAGCATCTAGCTATCAAGCCATCCATAACCAAATTTCACAAGAGAGGAGATGCGAACAACCTCTGGCTACTTGTGCTGACACTGTATATCCCGGCACCATTGCGTATAATTATATGGCTCTTCAACATGCAGTCTATCCACCTGCTATTCCTTTAAATCGAATTACCCTTGCCATTGCTTCGTAGGACGTGTTGACTGCTCCATCTACATCGAGAAGTGCATACAGCATCGTCTCTTGATTTCCAGTACTGTTTCCATACATAATTCTGCTCTAAATGCATATTGTCCCTGATATATCAGCCTTTCAACCAATACACCGCCTCTAATGTGCCTACCGAGCAGTTTTTCTAGCTTTATTTCAGAATGAAAGAATCCATCTCATGGAGTTGTCTATTTTCTATCCAGTTTTGAGTTAGGTATAAATACACTTATGAGGCTCCATGTTCTTGGTATTTAGCCCATAAGCTAGCCTGTAGTATACATAATGTTTTTGTATACTTAAACGTTATAATGTTCCATTCAAGCACTATGTAGCTGTTCATTTTTCTAGTAATAATGGTCCTCAAAATTTTGATTGTGCTGTACCTATAATATTTCATAGACCGTTTTATAGCAACTGACAACATCTTATTTTCAGTTCCCGCTATAATTAATTTCGTCTGTGTTTGCTTTATGTTCAATTGCGTAATGTAAACACACCTGCACTTTCCTTCCCAAGGTACCTAATAAAAGTGTTTATATTAACGCTTAGTAAGTTGTCTGGTAATAGCGTATAAAATACCCAGACGCCGAGTTTTGATTCATTTTTAGTTTAGTGTTGCAATGGCAGCAGACATTAAGTAATTAGTCGTAATTACAGTTTGTTGTGGCGAAAACTCACATTTTTGCGGTAAGCCTTGTTTATTCTGCTTGGTAAGTTCTATTGCCGAGCCTTCAGACAGAAGCTGCCTTATGCATTGTTTCCTTTTTGCGGACTAAGATCTCGACATTTTTGAGGGTCGCTCTCTTTTTTGCCATTCTATTTATCTATTTATTTTGGCCAATACCGGTGCTATCTTCCTTTTACGTCTGCCTGTATAGAGAAAAGAATTTGGGAATTAAAGTTTATTAGTTACAGTATTATGGATCAAGTTTCACTTTTAAATTAATCATATTTAGTTTTAAATTTTCTGAAATAATTTTAGTTTTAACAGTTGAATATTTTAAATATTCATTTGCTTTTGTTTTGCAAGGTTAATGTTCACGACTTAAAGAAGTGTTTCTGAAACTTTTCAAAAGAAAAAATACTATCCTATAAATATGACACTGAATAAATTTATTATTTATAGCATTTATATAATATGAACATACCTGACATTCATATCCATCCTGATATCTAGACTATTGCTGCTACTCATACTAAGTTCACTAAGATCACCTCCAAGAGTAACATTTAAAATGTCATTGTCAATAGCTAAAACAGAACTACCACTAAGACAGTCATCATTATTGTGCTCTCGAAATGCTGGGCTGGTAATGGTAACCTGAACACATTTTCCATATAAATCAACAATGGCATATACCACATTAGGTAGATCTTCAGCTCCCACACCTTGAGATTCACCATTTATGTAAAAAACCAGATCTCCCTAAAAATTTTACAATAAAATTATATTTAATATTTAATTATCATCTAAAATAACAAGTACCCAAAAACGACATAAAAAGCAAAAACATATATCGCTTATGTACGAGAAAAGTGTCACATCTCAAAATTTTGTCAAATCGAGATAAATACACAAAAAATCGAAAAACGGCGAATTTTATGAACGTAGTGTCATAACTAAACTCCGAATGATTTCCGCGAGATAGGAGGAAATGTCGCTTTGCCCGTGTAAAGGTTGGATGGTTCGTCTATTGATATATCGACATAATTCAGTTGAGTGCGAGACGTAGTAGGAGTACATGATTACAGGGTAAGTACATTTTTTTTTAGTAAAACGTCACATTTAAAATTTCTAATAAATTTGCTCTGTGGCTTGTTTCTAGTATTTTCTTGAAAAGTGCCATTAAAATTATAACAGTTTGCTTTAAAATTATGCTTATAAAATATAAATCTAACAGTTTTATATAATGTATCAATTAAAATATGTCACTTTTCTTAATAACACTCACGTACTCATTTTTATTATATTATGTCTCAAAGTGACACCTGTTTAAATGGGACGATCTGGTAGAAATGATTTATTAGGAACAATTGCCTTAACGTTACAATCCTAACGAGATTTAGTTTATTTAATAGCAAAATAATGTAAAACCGTTTATTATTTGCAGACTCTATAATGGAGAGACAGAGAAGTAATCGAGTAATGGTGTTAATGAGGTCGGCAAAGTCCGCTGTGGACACAGAAGGGTCACCTACAGAGCACTGGCAAGTTGTAAAAGATAATAAGTCTAGTCATTTAAAGAAAGTCCCTCTTCCTAGTGAAATGGAAACTATACACAGCAATACCAGCAGATGGATAGATAGTCAAGACTTTCAAGCATCTATTCAATAGTCAACCCACTAACAACAGGTATATGAAAATGGAGACTGATAATGTTAAGATCGATGCTACGATAGCTCTAGAAGTTGAGACTAAAAATGTGAAGACAGACACTGTTGTTCATATGGAAGTTGAAGGTTAGTTTCAATTGTTATTTTTAGTTGTTCGAGACAGACTGAAGGTCTAATAAAATTGCTCTTGCTTGTCAATAGAAAAAACCTGATTTTGTGTTATTTATTTCAGAGGGCGAGCTTGTTAAGTATGGTTCTCTTATGACAACAGAAATTCGGAGTGAATCGATAAAGCCCATTATCAGTAAGTCTGTAGTAAATGGGACTGAATATGTCGAGGTTGATGCTATGAAGTCTATTGAAGTTGAGACTGACCTGAGCAGATCTGTACTGCTGTCACTGTTAAAGGTAAAGATTAGATTAAGTGATTTCTAATTGTTTAAAATAGATTGAAGGTTCTACTGCTCTTGATTAACCATTGAATGAAAAAAAATTGAATTTACTTATTTTGGAAGGTGAGTTTGTCGAGGCTAGTATTAAAGCGGAAGCAGAAAATGTGACTAAAAGTGACAAGGACCCTAACCATGGTACCTTGGAGTCTCTTTGAAGAACATGCAAGCGCGGTCGAAGGAGGCCATGAAAGTTCAGAAGAAGATCCGTTTGCAACCGATGGTGACGATGATCGTGATTTTTTACCTGATGAAAATAAAACAATGAACGTATGAAAAAGACCTAATGTCAAGAAGATGAAATCTGATTCAGCAAAATGGCACAAAACGATCGCGAAAGAAAGAAGGAACCTAGGATTGGCGTATTCATCAATTTCCTCTAAGAAAAAGAAGATTGCTCCAATAAAAATGGGCCAAGCCTGCGGTGGATGCAAGTTTTAGTGTATCTATAAGTTCAGTGACGAGGAACGAGCAGCTATCTTTGTGGATTACTGGAAGCTAGGAGATCTACAAAGGCAAAGAGATTTTCTTGGGCAATGTATGGACGCTATAGTGCGTGGAAAATACAATTACGTGCATGTAAGATGTGCAAGGCGGCATCTCCATTGCAGGAAAAAAGATCTCAAACTTAAGATTCGCAGACGATACAACACTGATAGCAACATCTGAAGAGGAGATGTCGAGACTGATAAAGAGAGTAGAAACCGAAAGCAACAAGTGTGGGCTCAAGATTAATAATCAGAAAACAAAAATCATGATTGTGGACCACGCGAATATCCTCCAAACAACAGGCGCCCTAAGTCAATTCGAGAAAGTAGACGAGTTCACGTATCTAGGATCTTCCTTAAGCAATGCAGCCTCCTCCCATACGGAAATTCGCAGAAGAATAGGGATGGCCAAGAACGCGATGAGTCGACTGTCAAAAATATGGAAGGACCGCTCTTTATCCAAAAAACTCAAAATGAGACTGGTATGGACACTCATTTTTTCAATCTTCAGTTACGGTGCCGAAACATGGACAATAAAATCAGAGGATAGGAAAAGGATTGACGCATTCGAAATGTGGTGCTGGAGACGAATGCTACGCGTCTCGTGGACGGAGCACAGATCCAATCAGTCGATTCTCGAAGAGCTAAACATTCAGACCAGACTCTCCTCTCAGTGTCTTGCAAATGTTTTAAAGTTTTTTGGACACATTGCGAGAAGAGACAATGACAACTTAGAAAGACTAATTGTGTGCGGAAACGTAGAAGGACGTAGAGGCAGAGGACGCTCACCTATCCGATGGTCAGATCAAGTACAGAAAGCCACTGGAGAGACGTTTTCCGAGTCCATGAGAGCAGCCCAAAATCGCAAGAGATGGAGAGAATTGACAGCCCGCATTGTAGGAAATCACGATCCTCAGCAATGAGGAAACGACAAGAGAGAGCATGTCAACGATGACAGTTCTCTAACCCAACTGAGGGGTGGAAATCACGCTTTTTATTTCAAGAAGAACGGCGAAAAGCTACGTAAACCTTTCTTTCGAAACTCTCTTGGCATTAATGATAGGCTAATAAGAACTGTTGGAGATAAAGCGAATAACTGGATGGAGACCAACAACAAAGAGACCAAAGGGGAGACCCAAAACAAGATGGAGAGATCAAGTCTTAGGAGACATAAAGAAGCTGAGAATCTACAATTGGAAGGAGCGCTGTAAGGACCGGAAAGAATGGAGGAAAATTGTAGACAGGGCCAAGTCACACACGCTGCTATAATAATAAAAAAAAAACAACAGCGGACTGATTCTCCGCAATAAATAAATCAGAGATCCCAAAAGGGCGGCAAACACTCCGCCAGGAGTGAATAAGCCATGATGATGATGATGATGAATAAGAACTGTTATCAGCAAAATGTCAAAAACGTCTGCTGGTATAGATATAGAGTGTGAGAAACGTGGGAAGCACGGAAATTATGCTCGCAGTGTCGAAGAGGAGATAAAGTCAGGAAACATATAAAATCTATCCCTCGCATTAAAAACCACTACTACCGAAAAGATACAACAAAGGAATTCATCTGTGGTGGAAAAGCTGTAGCGGATGTGGCTACAGCTTTCAGATGGAGGGATTATGTGGCTGGAATGAAAGAAGAGGGGAAGACATTTACAAATTACCTAATGTATAATAATATTTATAAAACGGAATTTAACATTTCCTTTTTTGTTCCCAAGAAAGACCAATGTGAGCAGTGCGTAGGCTACGAAAATTGCATTGGAGAAGAAAAGGAAGCATTAAAGGCCTCATACAAGCAACATATATTCGAAAAGGATTTAGTACGAACAGAAATGGAAATGGATAGAAAAAGTGGCAAAAATGCGCATGTAGCTGTTTACGATCTACAAGCAATCCTTTCATGCCCACACTGCGATGCGTCAGGATTTTATTACGTGTCAAAGCTCTTTGTGTACAACTTCACAGTATATGACTTAAAAAATAATGAAGTAAGTTGCTTTGTGTGGCATGAAGGGGAAGGCCAACGTGGAGTAAATGAAATTGGGATGTGCATTTAATAATAGACAAAAACTATCCAATGTTTAACTTATATAAATATGCGGTGGATACCTTACCATATTTAAAGTCTATAATCCATAATTTTCTCATAAAGGGCCATATCGAAAATAAAGGAGATTTAGCCCATTCACTCACTGAATAGAATGTAAAGCTGTTTCGAAAAGCATCACCAATTTTCCATCCTGATCAGTACTTTTCACTCATGAGAGGAATAAAAATAGGAAAGAAAAATTTCCAAGTTTTCGAAATGAGTTATAAGGACTTTTTGAACTTGAACTTGACTTTGAAGTCATTATAACTTCAGTATAACTCTTCAAGAATATCCAGTTAAAGTCTCAGAGTGATCGGTGCAAAAGTGATGAAGTTATAGGCATTTATGAATGAGTGAGTTAAGTGAGTGAGGTGAGTGAGTTGAGTGAAGTGAGTGAGTGAGTTGAGTGATTGAGTGAGTAAATTGAGTGATTGAAGTGAGTGGATGAGTGAGTTGAGTGAGCGAGGTAAGTGATTGAAGTGTGAATAGGTGAGTGATTGAGCGAGGTAAGTGAAGTGAGTGAAGTCAGCATGGTGAGTGAGTGAGATGAGTGGGTGAAAAGCTACGTAAACTTTCATTGGAATAAGTACAGTGTCAAGATATCATAATTATGCACTTGTGACATATAACAATCGAAGTACTAGAGCAGTTAAATTCGATGCAGAGGCCACAAAAAAAAGCAGAGTTCATCGAAAAAGATGCTCTAGATATTTTACCAAGTAACACGTTGCTAGAACACATGGCCTGGAATAGATGAAACTGTGAAATTGTTGAATTGAATAAAAATAATTTTTTATCAATATTTTTGACATTTTATTTTTAAATTCCTTTTCAAACTCCAATATGCTGATATTATAACCATGCTGATCTTTGTGCCTTCTATAAAGATTGGTATCCTTCTTCATGAATTGAAGGTTTTTTTGAATGTACTGTGCTGGTACAGTAAGAATTCCCAATCTTTCATAAGCCTGAAGGTAGTCGTCACTAAATCATAACCCAGAAACGACCCTTACTGATTTTCTCTGCAGACCAAATACTCTATGAGTGTTAGCTGCATAACCCCAGACGAGGATAGAGAATGAAAGATGTGAGTGGAATATGGACTGATATGTAGTACATATATAGTCTCCAGTGACATGCATTTTGAAAGATTTCTCAAAATAAAGAGATTTTTATTTAGTTTTTTGCATGTTATTAATATGTGGGCCCCCCGTAATTTTGGGACCAAAAAACTCCTAAAAATCCAATTTCGCTAACTCCAGCATTCATATCCCCCACATCTCTCATTGTTCAAAATCATTTGTTTTATTGTTGTTCAGAACCAACCTATTTGCAGCAAACCATTGCTCAGTCATTTGCTGTACCATCATAGAACCATCCAGCACATCTATTATATATATATATCCTAATATAATATATACTTTATCTATGAAAGTTCATGTTTATTAGGTGTCTATTAACAACTGCTTTCTGGTGCAAAAAATAACACAAACATTGATAAAACAGCTAGATATACCCACCTCACTTGTTCTCATTAATCCAATTCTATCATCTTGGTTAAGTCTATCTAGATCCATTCCATAGCCCTCCACTAGACAAGCACCATTTTTAAAAACTGTTGTTCCTGACATAATCTACAAACAAATTATGCAATAAGTCAACTTTTTAAAAAATATAAATCAATTATTTATAAGAAATTTAATTTTGTTACAGTCCAATATGCAAGAAAGTAAATTTACCATCAAAAGAAAGTTCATATAACTACAAATTTCATAAAACTAAATAACACAAATTAAAAGTGTTACATTCAAATTAAACTTCTTGAGTCTCTTTCTGAGCCATTGTCATTTTCACTAGATTGCCTGAAACATTGTCATTATTTTCTGAACTTAGTGGAATATCACATTAAGAGTCACTAGCTAAAACAAGTTTTTCAAGTTTCTATGGAGTGAATGGAATTTTACTCCATTGACTAGGCTCTACTTCTGGCTCACAATCTACACTTCTATTTTTTTTTAAGGATCTATTTCAACACAGTCATTACAAACCAAACTAAAACAGACAGTGTATACTGCACATACTATATAAATAGTAATGAAAATAAATCTATTTTGTAATGTAACAGTGAAAAAATTTAAATTTTCAATGTAGTGCCACAAATTGAGCCTACATGATTAGTCACCTGGTATCATACACAACTAGTTCATATATGGCATCTGTTTGAAACCTCACTAAATTCATAAAACTTAAAAAGAAAGTTTTTTTTCATTTCCTTTATAAAAGGTATATAATAAAATATCCAAACAGGTTATATCACAAATACATTACAGAACGTTTTCTGAATGTAAATTCCCTCATCAGTGTAACGAAGTATACATGCTATGAGCCACTAAAATATATGGGTGAAAACCCTTTAAATGTTATTAATTTATAGATATGTTACATTATATATTATTATAAATTAGGATGTTTAAGTTACCATTGGAATTGGTAACATGGCAATGTATGGCTCTGCATAGGTTACATGGTCCTGAGACAAAGTGTCTTCGAGGACCTATTGATAACAACTCTGTTAACTCTGTCTAACAACTGAGTTGTTATCAATAGGTCCTTGAAGACACTTTGTCTCTTCCATGTTGACCATGTAACCTATGTATAGCCATATGTTGCCATGTTACCAATTCCAATGGTAACTTAAACATCCTAATTTATAATAATATATATATAATGTAACATATCTATAAATTAATAACATTTAAAGTGTTTTCACCCATATATTTTAGTGGCTCATAGCATGTATACTTCGTTACACTAATGAGGGAATTTACATTCCAAAAACGTTCTGTAAATTCTGATATAGCCCGTTTGGGTATTTTATTATATACCTTTTATAAAGGATTTGAAATAAAAAATTTTTGTGATACATGGTATACAGCCAGCTACAGGAACTTAGTTTCCTAGTGGATTTTAAAAAGAAAGTATTAGGTTACTGGCAAATTATTTTAAGTTTAGGGAAATAATTAGATGATTGGATGATCAAATATTATTTTTTTAAAATATGCAATAACTTAAAGTTAGGTTGGTGCCACTTGACTACTTAAAGCTAAATTCCAAGGTTTTATAATACATAGACAAATTGACCAGGTCCAATACTTGCCAAATAAGAAACTTCAAAGCAAAATATTTTTTTATATTGTCCAAAATGTAAAGTATATTTCCAGGTGTTAATTTTATTTATTCTAAATGTTTGACTTACCCAGGAACCAGATTGTATTTTTGATGCACATGGAGGAAAATCAAAATCTAAAGGATCACAGTCAACTACACCTATTTCTAAACTTCCTGACCATGTATTGACCTAAAACGGAAACTATATTATTCAACAAGATTCTGAAACTACTTTCTTGTAGCATATCTAATCTATAAATATTATGTCTATATGGGATTAAGCCACAATTATTGCTTGTAATGACAATTACATTTTTAACTATGTTTGACATTTCAATTTCCACTCCATAAATCGTTTTCAAAAGGATATTCTGTATTTATATTATTCAATTTATTAAGTAGATTAAATTATTAGTAAGTAATAACCAAGCATATATATTTGAAAAAGTCCACAAATTTAATTCTCTGGTAATAAAAAGAAGGTTAAACAGATATAAAGAACAAGAGATACAATTAACAATAACAAAACAACACAGGCACTTTAAAATGCTAAATTAATGAAATTTACAGATAATAAAAGACATATATTAGTCATAATACTGGTTATGTACATGAATTATGTGAGCTGAATATGGTTGGAAAAGAAAAATTGAAAATTAATTTTGATGAAAATACAGATCTAAAAATGAATAAATGCTGAGGGCCGAAGAGAAGAACAAGTAAATAGATTATTATATTAACAACCCAATGATTAAAATGATAATAGACTACATCAATACCAGAACAGGGAAAGAATCCTTAAATTGTTTTCAAGAATTTAAAAAATGTACATTGTTAATTGGAGATAAGACCCGAAATATAACTAACTGAAAAGTGATTTTAAAAGTATTCAAAAAAAAATCTATAAACACAATTAATATAAAGAATAAGACTGGTTTTACATTCGTTTTAAGGTGGATATTTTGTTCAGAGCCTATAAGTACTGACAAGAATTTAAATAAATATCCCTATTTACCTTTTTATCAATTTTTATTTCAAAAAGGACATCATTTTGTAGGGGTTCTGCAGAAATGACCAAGCCATGATCAAATTCACTTTCATTTCGAATGGCAGTACAGTTTTCGTTTATTAATGTAATTCTTTCACCACACCGATAGTGAAAGTATGCCATTATTGTTATATTTATTTGTACTTTTAAGCTTTTATGCTCTTACATACTTCTGTTATTTCTATAATATAAATAAACTTTTTCAAGATTGACACTGACAGACGTCAATCAATGCAAGGCAAGGGATTTACTTGTGATGGCAAGAAGAGGGACTTACCTTACTACAGTCCATCTAATTTACGTACCGTTGTACGTCATTATCATTGACAGAGATCGAAGTTGACATACAAGTTATACAAGTTATAGTTGCCAAAGTATAAAAAAATACTGAATCCATTTTAAATCAAATAGGTTACATAATTATTTCAAAAGTGGATTATACAACAAAATGGGGTGGGTGGGGAAGCTTGAGTTATGTCACCAGAGTACACAAGAATACAAAACTCATTTATTATCACAGTTTGTTCGTGGTAATTATCTTTCAGTTTATTATTTGCTTTATTATTTATCGTTTCTTAATTATTTCAGTTTACTTTATATTTTTATATTTGAAATTTTGGTGTTGTTTTCTATAAAAACTTATTTTGAATTATCGAAGAAACGTTATTTATTGTAGTTGTACATCGTACCTATTGTCTTCGTATCTTTTTATAAGGTAGGTTAAAACTTTAAAATTTCATTGTGTATTAACGTAATAATAATGTTGATGAAATTTTAGAATGCCAGGCACAGGTTGTAGTGTGACCAATTGTAAAAATAATCATTCATGATCAATCAAGAAAAGATATTAAAAAAAATGGAAAAAATAGTTATGTAATTCGGTAATTTATTCAATAGTTAATCCAGTATTGATGGAAATTCAGTATACGCGACAAATTTTCAGTGTAAAATGGATATTGAAGTCCTAGATTTACGTAAATCCTGCATTAAAATTGGATAAACGTTAACAACCGGTTCTGATTAGTTTTAAGTACCAAACTGCCTATATATCAACAGTTTTCCATAATTAGGTATTATAATCCACTAGACATCTTTATTTCATAACTATCTTTACTATTTTCCACACATCAAAGACATAAAAACGACGATTAACAATGTTACGATTCAAATTACTGTACTCTCGTGACGTAATTTCGGGCTTAATGTTCATTGGTTAGTCGGAAGAGGCAACCGTAGTAAGTCTACGAACCGTGATTTATGCCAAAATATCACCTTCGTTTGATTACAGTTACAGTTCGTTCCGAACAAATGTTCTTCGTAAAAACGCTTTATAATACATTTATACAAATTAAATGAAACATATTATTGTGTATTTCTTTAAGTTAACATTAATAGAAATCTTTAAATATTATTTCTAGGCGTATATAATAAAATATGTCTAGTAGCTGTAATGCCTGTGTACTCAGCAATGTGATTCTAAAAAAGAACACACCTATATAAATATTTCGTGTTGGTATCATGTGACCTCACGGGCTATGACGCGGATGACGTACAACGGTATGTAAATTAGATGAAGTATAGAGGGCTGTGTACTATGTATTCTGAATTTCTGATTGTCAATAATGTCAATGTCAATTAATAACAAGGTCATTTTTATGGGAAGTTGTGTTTTTCAATTAATAACTTAAATCTAGCTTAAATTATATCACTGCAGTATAAGTTATTTGATCGTATTTATATTAAAGCGTTTAGTATGCCATATGCAAATCAGCCATCTGTTCATATAACAGATTTAACAGATGATAATTGTAAATTTTATATAGAAGACACGGATTTAAGGTAACATAACCTAAAATAATAACAAACAGTTACATGTATAATCACATAATACTGTATGTACTTTCATAATATCTTGTTTTAGTGTTGCGAATAGCATTCGCCGCGTCCTTATTGCAGAAACTCCAACTTTAGCTATTGACTGGGTAAAATTAGAAGCTAACTCAACTGTTCTTAGTGATGAATTTTTAGCACACCGAATTGGATTGATACCATTGGTTTCTGATGAAGTTGTACAAAGATTACAATATCCTAGGGTAAGCTAACAAAAACGTCTTCGATTTTATTTTAGTTTTCAACGTTTGAAAATAACCATTTTTATGCAATTTGAATTTGCTGGCAATTTATGTGCATATAAAATATTTTTTTAATCATGTAAAGCATTTTTATTATTATAATTTTACTTTTAAGGATTGCGTGTGTCTGGACTTTTGTCAAGAATGCAGTGTTGAATTCACTTTAGATGTAAAATGTACAGATGATCAAACTCGGCATGTAACAACTGCTGATTTTAAATCTAGTGATCCACGAGTCATACCAGCAACATCGAAACATCGTGATGACGAATCCTCTGAGTATGGTGAAACAGATGAAATTCTTATTATTAAATTGCGAAAGGGACAAGAGCTTAAAGTTAAAGCATATGCCAAAAAAGGCTTTGGAAAAGAGCATGCCAAATGGAATCCTACATGTGGTGTTGCTTTTGAATATGATCCTGATAATGCTATGAGACATACATTATTTCCTAAACCAGATGAATGGCCCAAAAGTGAATATAGCGAGTTAGAAGATGATCAATGTAAGCATAAATATTTTTTAGGCTTGTTTAATGAAAGTTTGGTTAAGTTTTAATTGGTTAAGGCAAATGAAAATGTTTTTAGTTTCAATTTCTACATCTACTCTCATATTTTGTGAAAATGGATAAAATTATTGAATTACTTAATAAAATAAGTAAATAATAAACTTTAAATATAATGGATAATAAAAATACCACCATTATCCTAACATAATTAAGTCTCTAAAAGATTTTTAACCAAATACTATTTCAAATGAATTGTAAAAACTAATTTAGATTTCACTTATGTTAGTAAACTTATTTAACCTTGATGCCCATGCACTCTTTAGAGCCACATAAGACCCAGAGTATGCCAGAATTGTTGCCAACATCCACTAATTAGATAGGACACCATAAGAAGAAGTGAACTTATTATTTGTATTTGTTTTTTAAAATATTGCTTATTTACTTTACTTTTTTGAAATACTTTTTTTTACTAAAGTTTGGAATCTCTTTAAGCTGAGCATTCACGTTCCGACTTGCGGTCCCACTTAGTAGGACTACTAGCTGGATATTCGTCTCCACTCACGATCAGACTTGCTATCCAACTGGCGGTCCAGGTCCAACTTCAGTTTTAGTTTATTTTCACAACAGTGTACATTGCTTAACCAAAAAATGTATCAAGTAAACACTACACAAGATGTAATTAGGAGGAGGAAAATGGCAGCATTGTGCTTGTTATCCTTATCTTTTGAAAAAAAAGAAGAAAAAATGTTGGATGAAGAAATTATTTGTTGATCTTGTGAATTATTGTGACACGAAATTTTTCATAAGATGCCACAAGAAAATAACTTCAGAACATTATAAAGAAACAGTTACTTCTAATTTCAGTACAACTATGATTTAATTTTCATCGTTTGTTGATAATTATTCTGTAGCCAATTCAGAGTGTTGGAAATTGTACCCGTGTGGGAGTGTCCGAAATAAATTTACAGAGGGAAAATGATTTGCCCTAACAAAAAATAGATAATGATGAAGAATCTTATATATTTTAATAGTGGTAATTAATAATATTTGCGAACTAGAGATCTTTGAGTGAAGTAATTCATAGAAATCTCATATGTAACAGGTGCCTAAGGTTAACTGACAGGATATTTTCAATCTGACTTCCAACTTCACCATTTACACTCCCACTTTGTCGCCAGTCGGAAGTCAGACATTCAAGTAGTCCCTCTAGATGTTCCGACTCGTACTACTAGTTGTCCAACTAATCCAACCAGCCCACTCACGGTCCAATTTTAGATCCAACTGTGGAAGTTGGACCACTAGTCGGACTAAAAATCGGAACGTGAATGGCCTGTTTTAGATTCTGATCTTTCTATTTTTAAATGAGTTGATAAAAATAAATTATTAATTAAATCAATAAAAAATAATTTTTAGTTGCTAGATCTATAGTTACTAATTTGGTAGTATATGAAATAAAAGTTTTAAATGGTTTATAGATAAGGGAGCAATTGATTGTATTTCCACTGATTTCTCCAAAAATTTTGATTTATTATAGTCAAAACTTGGGTCCGTGGCGCCATACATTTTTTATTGCAGAATCGTATTTAGAATATATTTCTAGTAACATGTTTATAGTTAAAAAATAAATAATTATTAAGATTAAGCCAATTAAAAGTTTTTATGTAATCCGAGAGACTTGTTGCTAAAGACACATTGTGGGGCACATTTCATCAGAAATAAAGTAGTTATAAACTGACAACAATGTTTCACTGGTCAAAGCATTTATGTAAATTAATCTAATGACAATTTACTTTTTAGATGAAGCTCCATATAACTGGGAATTAAAACCTAACAAATTCTTCTACAATGTGGAAGCTGCTGGATTGTTGAAACCAGAAAATATTGTCATCATGGGTGTAGCTATGTTAAAAGAAAAACTGTCAAATTTGCAAACACAACTCAGCCACGAACTAACACCAGATGTTTTGGCCATTCCAATTTAAGAAGATAACCACAATCGAACGGTTCATTCAACCACAGTTATACATTTTTTTTATAGTACATAAGTTTTACAGTATAGAAACAATTTCTGACATGTTAATTAAAGATCTTGTTCAAATAGACTAGAAATAAAATTTTGAATCTAATTTCTACAAACTCAATCTTTAAATTTACATTTAAGTTTTTAGTTGCAAAGCTTCTTTGTTGTATAAGAAAAAACCAAATGAAGAGGAAATCTAACTTTATTGATTTGTTCCCTCCCTTTGTAGCTCCTCTTTGCCATTCACCTCTTAGTAGTGTGTTCTCATATATTATCTTAATACAACACTTACACATTATTTGATATTGAGTAAGGGAGAAAGAGAGACAGACATATTTACAATTACAAATAGTTCATTTTGTACCATCTCATCTTCAAATTTCATATTTTTTTCGTAGAAAGCCACTGGATAATTTATGCTTGTTTTCAAGTAGTTGTAGGTAATTGTTCAAATCTAAAATGATACAGAATATTGTCTACAATAGTTATGGAAACAGCTGGAAAACATTTTTTTCTGAAACCTTTTGCTGATATAAACCGATTGTACTACATTGAACTGCTTTTTTGTACATCTTTCATTAGTGTAGCTTCCTGGCTCAGGTTTTTGTGTTAAAGTACATTCGTTCAGCAAATTCCCAAGTGTAAACAAACGCATGTGTTGATATTCGCCCTCTCATTCGTCAAGAGGCTATTAAATATAATTTATTGCCTTAAGCCAGACGGATTCTCATTTTACAGGTCCAAACTTGTCAGTCTGTTTAAATTCAAATCGTATTTTTGGCGTGTTGGATTTTAAGTTAATATATTGTGGTTATATGTTATAGTTATTGTTAAGTTATTTTCTGGTTGTGTTATTTTTTGAGTATTAAGTTTTATAGTGTGTAGTGAACTTTTAGTATCCAAAAACAAAGTATTTGTTAATCAAAAGTAAAAATAGCTTGCGGTAGTTACTTTAATAAAGGTAAGAGAAACCAATATTTTAATTGATTGATGTTTCGAAAAGTTTTATTTCCTTTTAGTCCATTTATTGACTGTTTTTGCTGTAAATATTAAAGAACCGCTTAGATTGGCATGAAATTTGGCATATACATAGCTAACGGCAAAGAAAAAAAGTGATATTGTGCCGATGTGTGCTTTTGCCATGGGGGTGAGTTTCACCCCCTCTCGGGTGTGAAAAAACATGCGTTCAAAATAAGTCCAGAATTGAATAAATTGACTAATTCTAATGCACAAACTTGATAAGTCAATACTTATTGAGTTATTTGCGAGTGAATATGATCATTTTTCAATAAAAAAAACCACGTTTTTAGACGGTTTCCGCAAATAGCTCCTTCCTTGGGTAGGCCAAGCCAGCAAATTACATATAGCTATGTGTAATCAGTGACGGATCCAGAGGGAGGGGTCATGACCCCCCCCCCTTAACTAATTTTTTAATGATTTCTCTGTTCATTTTAACTTCTGCGTTGTATCTAATTTTTGCGATTTTTGATTTTTCATCTAGCAAATCCCGAACAGAAAACGCCATCTTCTGTACATCCTTAAAGGACAGGAAATTACTTAAATGTTCCTTGCAACTGGAATGTTTTTTTAAGGAGGCAGACATATTTTTTAAATCAAAGTATCCTTCACAATTCCATACACATTTCGTATTAGAAAATAATAAACACGACCAACAATATAGTCTGTTTTTCGTAATACTTCCAGACAACCATTTGTAGACATCATACCAAGAGAAATTAAAAGTACGCACCTTTTTCCGATTTTTTTGGTCAATGCGCAATGTTGGAGTAGGCCTTTCATTCATAATAATTTTTTTTCTATCAATTTCAGTCATTTTTGTGTATCAGTTATAAAACAATCTCACAATATATAAGTTGCATACAATCAGGCGATATAGAAATCACGCAAATGTGATTTTTTTTCTTCGAATTTTACGAATTTTTTTAAATTTATTTGGGCAACCGTGCACTTGTTTGCAATTGTGTTGTTTATTTAAAAATATTTTACAATTATATATTATGTTGCATATTTTTTTTATCATAATTTAAAAGAAAATTTATATTACAATTTGATAATTACGTTACAAGTGACAACGGTGGTCGCCGTATGCCCGATCGTCTGGTGCCCAAACAGCAAGCATAAACACGACAATAATAATCGCTGTCCGGCAAGCTGCATAACTTCAAACGCTTTTTGTACGGGGATCTTACGTGAGCTGGGTCGGCCAGTTCCGATCGGGCCTATTTATGATATTTAAAATACGATTCGATGCTTTCTGTGGTAATATAATAACATAGTTGTTTTAACTGAAGCTAATGTATTGAGTGATTTAGTACATTTAAAAGTTATTTACATGCATTAACATAATTTTCGAATATATGTTTTTCTATTTTGAAGCTCTTAAAATTATTGGGTAGGCCCGGCCTATCCTGCCTACCCCCAAAAGCCGCCACTGCTAAGTACATTAAGTTATTGAAGATAAATAGAATAACAAAAAATGTCAAGCACTGATACAGCCGATGAACTTCTTGATATTGATTTAACCCTCACTTCACCTAAAAAAAGACCAGTAAAGGGACATTTTGACGTTAAAACAAAGGAAATGATTATAAATGTATTTAAAACGGAAATGCAGGAGAACCCTACAATGTCGAAAAGTGCGATTTCTATTAGAGTAGCAGATAAAACAGGTACTGATATTTCACTTTATTTAACCCTACGTTAGTGTGCCTAGATAAATTAGCACAAGAGGTGTTCTGGGGTATGTCATACCCCAAACTGAACTATCGCAGGTAGTTAAAATTTTTAAACTTAATAATTTAAAATGGTTAATCTTGGTTTTTTACTTGTTTATGATTCAAATAAATTAAATATGGTACTGTAAAAGTCTTATATTTAAATGGTAAACATCATTTATCCAACATATTGCAATTATGCTAGTCAAAAAACACGCGTGAACAATAATACACTTAGATATTATGAAAAATTTTATTGATCACACAACTCTAAATAAACTTATAGCCTAAGATTCTACAAACTAAAGAAACAAATGTTCGCCAAAATACATTAAAAAATAAAAAAGTTACGACCCCTCAAAATTGTCGCAATTTGAACACGTCATTATTGCGTGTTCCAAACAAATTGGAGTATCACATTGCATGCATATGTAAAAAGTCTTCCTATCTTTATTTCTTGGACAAACAGAACATCTACGGCTTGTCCTACGTCGCTTAGGTCCCAACTGATGTACCTCTGGTTGCTGATTATCACGTAGTGGTCGACGCAAGGAAGGGTTTTGTCTTTGTTGGTTTCGAAACTCAGAAATCAGCTGCACACCCAGTTCTTTCAAAAAAATTTGTCTTTTTAATTTATCGTTTTTTGTATTTGTTTTATATATAACTTGAGCATTCACTCCAGCTGTATTCAAAAACGAAAAAAATAGTGTCAAAGTCCAACGACGACTATTTCTTGGTACGCTGTAATTAGCAGATAGTTCATCCAATGAGTCTACACCGCTTTTGGTTCTATTGTAAAAGTCGATAATTTCAGGTAATTTCTTTTCACCAGTTTCTTCAATTATAGTATCATCATGATGCAAGGGTTAACAAATATTGGTACTTTTTATCTATTGTAGGCGTGTGTAGCTGTAGTGTACGCAATGTGGTTCATGAATATGAAATTACGGGAACATTGTCGACATCAAAATCAGTTGACCATCGTAAAAGTATTGTTAACTAGCTTGATGAATTTGACAGAGAAGCAATAAGGAGAATAATCCATCAATTCTTTTTTCGAAATGAAATACCCACAATAGACAAAGTTCTGAGGGTTGTTAATGAAGATCCGGTTTTGCCTAACTTCAAAAGAACTACATGTTTCAAATTATTGAAAAAAATAAATTATAAGTTTCAACGTCCTCAGCGAAACAGCATTTTGATGGACAGGGACGAAATTGTCTTGTATATACGAGAATTTCTGATAAAAATTAAGTCATACAGAAATGAAAACCGCAAAATTTATTACTTAGACGAGACTTGGCTAAATGCTGGGCATACAAAATCTAAAGTATGGGTCGACAATTCGGTAACGTCTTATAAACAAGCGTTTTTAGATGGACTGTCTACGGGGCTAAAAAATCCTGCAGGTAAATGTTTATGTGTTTTTTCACTTCAAGTAAATTTTAAAATAATAACATTTTCAGGAAAAGGAAAAATACTAATAATCTGTCACATTGGCAGTGAAGATGGGTTTGTTCCAGAAGGGCTGTGGGTGTTTGAATAAAAAAAAGTGGGGACTACCATGAAGAGATGGACGGGAAATCTTTCGAAAATTGGTTCAAAAATATACTGCCCCGATTAGAAGACAACTCCATCATCGTATTGGACAACGCGTCTTATCATTCCAGAAAATTGGAAAAAATTCCAACTACTGCTTCTAGAAAAGCTGACTTCCAAGCGTGGCTGAAATAAAAAAAATAATAGGGTTTGAGGACTCCATGTTAAAAGTGCAACTGCTGGCTATCGTTAAGGAACATAAGGGACAATATAATAAATATATCATTGATGAAATGGCAAAAAGCCAAAACAAAGTAGTGTTAAGGCTGCCTCCATACCATTGTGAGCTCAATCCGATCATCTGGGCAGAAGTAAAAAATTATGCAACAGCCAAAAACACTACTTTTAAATTCGCAGATATGAAAAATACTTTTTATGATGCAATAAATAATATTAGTCCAACTACGTGGCAGAAATGTGTGCAACACGTTCAACAAAAAGTCGAGTCCAAAATGTGGAAGACAGCAGCACATGTAGCTCCTCAGACTCTGAGTAATTTAAATGGTATGTTTTTATGCTTTGATAAACTTATGACAATGCTACTTTATTCAAAATGTTCACTTTGTTATGTATCTCTCAATTAATGAATATTTTATTTTGGCAAATTTTTCTTCAATGGAACATTAAATTTCGCTCACAATGATTAAATTTTAAGAAATTCTTACACTAATAGTTTTAGAAGTAAATATTTTTAAAAATCATATGATACACCTTAGTACGACCCTGTTTGGCTTTCACGTGCGTCTGTTGCCAGTTGGGAATTTGTAAAATGAATGTAGTTTAAAAACTAGTTACATAGCCGGGAATGACGACTCTGAGGGTAAAATTATATCATTACACTTTTACTCTAGAGTAAAATTTTTTACTTTGAGTGTTAACATTTTACTCTCTCCTATGCTACAAAAAATTGAAAAATCTAATGAGCATTTTTGTATTGTTAAATGTGATTGTCTTGAAAATAGCTTACATCTTACATAGACATATAATACAAATAGACTGCCTGTTGCAATACAGGCCCCCAGTGCGGCAGATAAAACTGACACAAAGCAGTCCCTGCACCTCTTTCAAATGGGCGGAGTCGGTCACAGATTGGAGTTAACAGTCCCTTAAGCAACTGCGTAGTACAAAACAGTACCTCTGTTATAGGTGGCAAGGCATAAAGGAATTGTATTAATGAGGCACTACTCGTATTATAACCTATGAGGCATCTTTATAACCTGATCAAGGCAACAAACGTAGTTATGAAATGAATAATAGGCCTTATTAGAGTCTAGATCCTTTGTAGAGGTCGTAGTGTGGAAAGGTCAACGAGAGCAATTGATACCTGAAGTCTTTCATACAATAATACAAAAAAGACAAACATATATTTTTTTATTGACAAATACAATTACAGTACAAATGTATTAAAAAGCTGCTTCTTATGTAGTAGGTAGGTAACTACAATAACTAAAACAGCTGAAATATAATAAATAATTGCCGTAATATAGGAATATCGAAAAATTTAACAATAATAAATAAACAGATATCTTTATCTCAATGGATATTTATATAATTTTTGTTCGAGCAGCTACAATTTCAGTGACAAATAATATTTTCTGAAATCATTAAAAATTTCAAACCACCTAACCAGTTAACATAAAATTTTACCACGAATGTTTTATACAATAATAGTCGCAATTTTGTTTGTTACTATTAGAGTATTCACACAAATATACAATAAATGACATTAAACATTTAAATACAGAGAATCAGGTATGTTTTCATTAAAACGTCTTCGAAAATTAATTGCTATGGTCTAATTTGTCACCATATAAATGGCAGAGCTTATAAATATTATCAAACAAACTCTGAATGAAATGTAAAAGTCTAAGAAGCTTTTATTTCAACTTTTTTACTTGGACTACTTGCACCCATGCGTAAGGCTGTTCTACAAAATTTAGGTTTTTTACATTATCTACGTTTTTATCTTTACTTTAACCTTTAATTACCATCGCAGGTATATAAAATACACCAGTTCTACTTAAACAGCGGTAAAAACTCAATGCGGTATCCCCCATTCATGCCTCTCGATGTAACCCACGATCGATCATAGACGTATATATTAACACAGACCGAGCATAGCAGCCGGTTGTTCGATTTGTCGCTCTCTAGCGCATTGCAACTCTTCACTCACTCGCTCCTTCAACAAAAGAGACACTGCTATACTTACTTGATGTAAGACAAAGACACAATGAAGAACAAAAAACAGGTTGGTGTCGTCACTTAGCTCTACAGACTGGTCCGTCTATGTTATACGTCTATGCGTCTGATGTGTTTACTAGGCGCGCAGACAGTTGCGCGTTGATGGTTGGACAGTTAGTTGGTTTATTGACAATTTCTTTAGTGCATTACAGTTTGGTGAATGAAATACATCGCGCGGGTAGCTGTGTAAGTGCTATTTGGAGACTTTTATTTGACTTTGAATTGGTGTTTATGCCGATTTTTTAAACATTTTTATTATTTTTGGGACAAAGTAAAAATAAAACCCCAATTAATTGATACAGGTGGAATTAGAGGAGCCAACTCAACTGATTGGCGACTCCGATTTTGAGAGTTCGAAGAATTACCCGACAATGATGCTGATACTTCTTCTGAAAAGTACATAGAGGAATTAATGGCAATTGTTGAAATGTTGATATCTTTCCTATAGTGTATTTTTATGTATGAGAGAGTAATAAAACAATAAATTATGTATGCAAATCCCTAAACTGTTGATACGGGTGACTCGATGAAAAACAGATATTTGTCAACAAGTTTACAGAAGTATATAGGAAAACAATTTTAAATTGAGTATGACCACCAGGTATAAAGGTTGGAGCAGAATAGAATACAATAGTTGTGAGAGTTACTAATCCCTAAATAAGGTTGCCAGTGTCGGAGTAATGGAGGTTAACAGGTACTAATGAATTTGCAAGAAATGTAAGATGTTTATTTTATTGGTTATATACAACCAATAAAAGTTTAATAAGTACCTACCTATTTGCAAAATAAAGTTTAATTCTTTAGATAAAATAAAACGTTTTATTTTATCTATTTGCAAAATAAAGTTTAATTCTTTGCCTATTTGCAAAATAAAGTTTAATTCTTTAGATAAAATAAAACGTTTTATTTTATCTGAAATGAGTGCATTCCACGAAGTAAGGGTTTCAACAATCAAACATTTAATTCTTTAATTCCAGGAATCTACGACAGTAATTGACTAGATAATTACCTTCTAAACTTATTCCACAGAAAATGTGATAGTGGGTTTTTCCATTTTGTAGGAAGGTCCAAGTGGCGTATTCAAAATTCTTAACAGTTCACTAAAAGTAGGTACTTCAGTTGCAAGGTGCAGTTTATTGTGTATACTAGTGTTATGGAAAATTTGGAAGTGCCGTGTAAACGCCGAAAAATTGGTCCTTTAACAGTTAATGAAAAAACATTAATATTTAATTGTTTTAAATCATTTACAGACAAACGTTTATGTGAAAGTGTTGATGAGACCGTTGAGTTAGTTAGCAGTACACTTGGTGTTGGGAAATGTACGATTTACAGAGTTATTAAAGAAGAGAAATGTGGTAGTTTTCAAATGCCACGTAATGCCCCAGGGAAACCAAAATTTCAAATAGAATATCATTTTAAAGGACTTCGACGGAAAGTGCATGAAATCTTCTTTAGACAAGAATTTCCAACATTGGATAAAGTTCTTGTCTCAGTTCGAGATGATAAGGATTACCCAGAAATGAGTCGAAGTACGTTATGGAAACTTTTAAAAGAAATAGGCTTCCGCTGGAAAAAGAATCCCAGAAAGTCTATTTTATTAGAAAGAAGCGATATTGTCATATGGAGAAGACATTTTCTAAGAACCATAAAGGAAATGAGAAACCAAAAAAGAAAAATATTTTATCTTGATGAAACATGGATCAACGAGGGTCATACACTAAATAAATTTTGGCAGGATGAAACTGTTACAAGTCAAAGGCACGCTTTTGTAAATAACTTATCTACTGGTTTAAACCCACCATCAGGAAAGGGACGCAGGCTGATAATAGTACACATTGGCAGTTCAGACGGTTTTGTTGAAGGTGGTTTATTAACTTTTGAATCAACTCGTATCGGTGACTACCATGAAGACATGAACGCTGATGTCTTTCAAGAATGGTTCGAACAAATGATAGATCTTCTTCCTAAGAACTGTGTAATAGTAATGGATAATGCAAGTTATCACTCCAGACTTATAGAAGGACTGCCCACAACCAAGTGGTTAAAAAAAGACTTGCAGAATTGGCTGAGTTCAAAAAATATTACGTACCATCCCGGATCTATAAGAAAGGAACTTTATTCGTTGTGTGCCCTTCATAAAGAAAAATTTAAAAAATACGAAATTGATGAAATTGCCAAAAATCGTGGAATGACAGTACTTAGATCCCCACCATATCATTGTGAATTAAACCCGATTGAACTGGTATGGGCACAGATAAAGAGTGAAGTTTCAAGAAAAAATACCACTTTTAAAATTCATGATGTTAAACAGTTGTTTTTGGAGGCCGTAAATAATGTAAAACCTGAAAACTGGGAAAAGGCAGTAAATTACACTATTAAAGAAGAGGAAAAAATGTGGAAGCTGGACAATATTACTGATAAAATGATCGAGCCAGTTATTATAAATCTTGGTTCTGAAAGTTCATCTTCTGAATCTGATTTGGATTTGTAACAAGTAGCTGTAAGTTTTATATTAATATTTTTCATCTATTTAACATACCTTAGACGGTTTTAAAAACTCTTTTTCTCTTTTGTAATTTTTAAAAATTAAAAAAAATGTGAATTTTTTAAAACCCTTTTTAATGTAGGCCAGTCAGTTCTAATATAGTGTGTGATAAAAGAGGTCACTTTTGTTTACATACACATAACACTTTATAACACTGAAATAATTCATTTATTTTTTACAATTAATCAAAGTAATTTTTCAATTAATCTTGAGCACGCCCATGGAGTGGTCGGAGCTACCAGTTAAAATTATGCTAATTACTCTCTCGTTCATAAAAATAAACTATAGGACACTGTAGTTATTGTGTGTTTTACATCATACTGTTTATATTGTGATGTAAAAATATTATAATATGTCTTACTAGTTGATTATTCTGTTTTTATTGCTTCGTTACCAACTACCTAATAGTGTACTTTATTTTAAACAAAAAGATAACTTATTAGAAACATCTTTATTTAACAACATTTCAAATTGGCAATTTTAATATTCTTATTTACTATTAAATTCTTCTTTATCATTGAGTATTTGGACCCCACGGAACTCGGAGAAAATGTTTCGGCGAGATCGGCAAAGTATACAAGTAGCACAGTTTCACTAATGTGTTCTACATGCTTTTCTGTCATCCAGTGCTGTAATTTTTCATATTGCTTGTCGTAGGCATCTCTCGACTTATGTAGTAGTAACTTTTGCGTTGCTTTTCCGCTTTTTTTAAAAATTCGGTTAGGGATCTCAAAAATCTTGCATTTTCACGGTTTTAGTTTGACAGCATTTCCATAGCGTAGCAACATAACACGGACGATAGAATGTCTACTAGTAAATATATTGTCAAAATGAAATCGAATTTTCGGATTTTTTAGAACATATCTATTTGTAGATGCAATAACGAACTAGTATGACATAAAAGTTTGTATAGGGCGACTTATAAACCCTTGGGTTTGTAACAGCGTCGCCCTCTGGGCATAAACATCTATTTAATACCCTTGGTACATAAATAACTATTACGTGCCATATTTTGAAGTTTATTGCAGCAAGAAACACGAAATCCCTACAGCATGCCAAATACAAGTACTGCAATTTGTAACCGCTTGTTGAAGGACGTAAAAGGTACTAATCCTAGCTTGACTGGTATTCAAGTTATCCGCTAGCGAAAGAATTATTATAAATATTGAATTGTTGGATATTGCTATGATTATGTCCATAAAAAATAAATAAATAGGTATATGTATAAACCAATAAACGCGAAATACCGCAAGTTTTTGCCTCGTCTCCGAAGGTGAAGTTTATACTGTTGATAAAATGTGTGGCACATTACTCAGTATCAAGAAGAACAAGATGGCCGTTGGTTATATTTTTCCAACTCATGAACATTGTGTGAAGAGAATTTTGTGAAGGTGCTCCTCAGGTTTGAGGAAGCCATATCTCTCTGAATACAACATAATTCAATAAGGAGCCACCTGTAAAGATGTGTTTCATTTGCGGTAAGAAAAAAACTCAAATCACAACGATCATCTGCGAAAGTTGCAATATGTCAGTTACAAAAATGGGGAAGCAAGCAGTGAATAAAACAAAATATCCATACCTACATGTGAGGTTTTCATTCCTTTTTTTATATTCTTCTCGAGTTCTTTCTTCCTTTGTTGAAGATTTTATCTATTGTTTTTCATCAATCACTCTCATTAATAGATATGATGTAGATAATACACTGCGCAGGTAGTTACGCGCGGGACGTTAAAGTTAAATTGAATACTCAAACATATTTATACTAAATTTCAATAAGCGATGCAGGGGACGTAAACATTAGCACGTGTAGGCCTCTAACAGGGCCGCATTTACGATTATCATTTCGTTTGGTCAGAAGTATTATCTTGTAAAATACGAAGTTTATATTTTAATTTTGCAAAAATGCAAGACAAAGAACCTGATTGTTTTTAGTTGAAATCCGACAATAGGAACCATTATACAGGACAAAAAAAAACCGAGAAATTATTTTTTTTATCTCAAAAACGGTCAAAAAATTTTATACACATGGTGTTTTTAAAATATATGTTTTATTTATAATTTTTGTTATAGTTGGAAAGATTCCAAAAAGTTTGAATATATGACAGAGATTGAGATGCTACTTTTACATTATTCTGATGAACTGGATAATATGTCACTATCATCAACGTTTATAGCAAGTGGTTTAAAATGTGTTTCAATTCTATTTTCCAGCTACCACATTTCCTTTTCTACTTTTTGTTGAACATTTAAAATGCAGTTCTTCCATATTTCTGGTATAATTGATGAAATTGAATTATAAAATAGATTTATGGCATCTGAGAATTTGAAGGTGGTGTTTTTTCCTGCAGTGTAATTTTTAATATTTGTCCAGATGGGTTCTATGGGGTTTAATCCACAGTGCTACGGAGAAAGTCTCATTGCCAGTTTATTCTGGGTTTTGCTATTTCATCAATTACATATTTATCATAAAATTTTTTATGTTTTTTACGATTGAAAGAAGCCGTACCTATTTAAGCAATTGTTGATATTTTCTCTATTTTACGAGAATGGTACGGTGCGTTATCAAGAACAATGATAGATTTGTCTTCTAATATTGGTCAGACATTGAAAATTTTCACCAATTTTCAAAAGATTGATCTGTCTCTGGATCTGATCATCTCTTCAAGGTAATCACCAGACTTATTCGACTCAAATGCCCAGAGGGGATTTGGAACAAACAAATTCAGGCTGCTACTGTGACAAATAATAAGTCTTTTACCTTTTCGTAAAAATTTAAAGTATTTGTTAATTTTGAGATTTGAAATATGTAGAATGTAATAAATTACTTAAAGGATTTTTTTATCCCGTTGTTAATCCATCCAAAAAAGCTTGTTTAGGAGATTTGATTGTAGTGTATTTTATATTTTGTATACCCAGCGTTCAACCATGTCTCATCCAGATAATAAATTTTGCGCTTCTCTTCTCTATAAGACCTTATCTGTTGTGTTGAATGTATTCTCGTCGATACACCACAAAGTCGCCTCTAAATAATAATAGGGCGTTTCTTCCCCTGCGTTAATATTGAAAATTAATTTTTTTTAATACTCTATAAAATGCGTTTTTCGTCAAATTTGGCAAATCAGGATCATCGTTTACTTCCTTTAAAACGTTATACACGGTGGGTATTTTGTTTCTCATAAAAAATTTCCTTAATCACCGTAAATATACTTCGATCACAAACTCCAACTATACTCGCCACTTTTTTTACAATATCTCCAACCACTAACCTGGGATTTTCTTGTTTCTTATTTAAATAGGTACATTTCAAATTATTTCTTTTACTTTAGCGATAAGAAAACTTCTTGTAGTTCGTTTTTGAGAAGGACTCCATTTTAAACTAATTTATCAACAGAAACAGTGGACGACATTTTTGTTTTCAAGAACAGTAGGTAATCACGTATACAGTTTAAAGTCGTTATACAGATGAAGTAGTTTTAAAACGCACAACAAATAATTATTACTATTATAGTTCTATTAAAGTTTTTGTCCTTTAACCATCAAAACGACAAAAATATTACTAACAAATCCATTCAAAATACACTTCAATACCAAAATAGTAAATCTGGTCCGAATCTGTATCAGTTTCCGACGACGTCGAGTAGCAATTTTTCTAGTACAATAGAGATGGTTATTTCGTTTAGTTTTTGAATATTCTTGGACAATCGTTACTTGCATAATCGTTTAAATTATTCATTAATTTAATTAATATGATTATTTTTCACGAATTATGTATTCAGTGATTACAATAATTTATATACTACCTATGCAATAAAAACTAATAATCGAGCAAAGAGAAAAATTATTAGAGTAATCTTAATAATATACTGTTACTATCGGAACGAGTAGATAAATTTTGAACATCTTTAACAATTAAAATACAATTTTATCGTTGTTTACACGCCCTGCATCGCTTATTGAAATTTAGTATAGACAATAAGAGACAAGAACATAAAATATACATATAAAAGAAATAGAGTTCTGAAACTATTTTCTTATGGCATGTACAGATATTTAAATCTCTCATTCTCGTGTCTAGTATATGACCGTTGGCGTTAAAGAAATCTATTATTGCGTTAATCTTTCAATTAGGCACATACTATAATATTATAAAAGTGGTAAATTCGGCATACTAAGTACCGGCTACTATAGTTAATAGTCCAAGGAAGAATCGACAGTAGGAGGGGACCGGGAAGAAGACGACACTCATGGATGCATAACCTGCGACAATGGTTCGGACTAACATCGACCGAACTGTTCAGAGGTGCCGTAAACAAGGTCAAAATAGCCTTGTTAATAGCCAACGTCCGAAACGGATAGGGCAAAGGAAGAAGGTAAATTCGGGAACATTGAAGAGATTGTCACTTATAACTTTGTTTTATGTGGAACAAATTAAACGTGTGGTAATAAACAGTTAAACAAAGTTTTTTCTGTTCAGTTTCGTCATTGTGATTATTAGACAAAAACACAATCAAAACATATAATCAAAGCATTGCACGAAATTGCAACTTACAGTTCCCCGTTGCAATATTACCCCATAATAATTCCTCATTGGCTGGTGGTATGCAAATATTATTAAAAATCAAAGATATAGTTAATAGTTCTTTTCAATATTGTTCGTTATTACAAAAATTACTTTATAATTTTTATATATATTTTTTTCCAATTATGTTCATAATTTTTTTTATAAAAATAGTCCATCATGTCCCACACTGTTTAATTGGGGATAATTTTTATATATATTTTTTTCCAATTATGTCCTTATTTTTTTTTATATAAATAGTCCATCATGTCCCACACTGTTTAATTGGGGATTCTGGGGATAACGAGGTCTAGATCAGAAGATTGACTCAGCTTGTTCACAGACGTTGTGCATTGTCCTGCTGAAAAATTTGATGTTGGAGCGTCTGAACGTAGGGTATGACGTTCCAGAATTTCTTCTATACATCTGTCATATTTTCTCTCACAAAGATTAGATGTGACTTGAAACCATAAGTGATGGCACGCCACACAACAGTGTCGTGCATGCATAGACGTATATATTCTCTCTCTATCTGAAACTCCCCACTCGCTCTCCCTCGATTAAAAAGGGACGCTGCTATACTTACTTGATATCAGTTAGAGACACAACTAACAACGAAAACAAAGATGGTGTTTTCAGTTAGCTCTACAGACTGCTCGGTCTATGTTAATATATACATATCTTTATGGGTGCATGTGCCGTTCGACAAAAACTGTAGATTTTGTCTTTCACCACGTTGGCTTCTGACCCTGGCTTGGCAATCATGCATCCCTAAACAAAATCGAGATTCATCACTAAAATCAACCCCATTCCATTCCTGGTCCTAAGCCAATCGTTCTCTGTACCATTCAAGGCGACTACGTCGATGTTCAGGGGTATGAGGTAGCACCTTCTTCTTCAAGTGCCATCTTCGCGGCGGAGGTCGGCAATCATCATAGCTATTTGGACTTTTGAGACGGCTGCTCTGAAAAGTTCATTTTATGTACATCCGTACCACTCTCTCAGGTTGCGCAGCCATGACATTCTACGCCTCCCTATGCTTCTCTTTCCTTGGATCTTTCCCTGCATAATCAGTTGGAGCAAGGTGTATTTCTCTTCACGTGTAATATGTCCGAGATATTCTAATTTTCTTGTTTTGGTAACACTAGGTAGAACCTAGTGTAACCAAAATAAAAAAGGCCACAAATCCGAATTTGACGATAATTTGTGCGCATTGTAATTGGTCTACCGTGTTCTGCAAACCACTGATTTGTAATATACCTGGTAGTGGAGAAACAGTCTCTTTAAGCCACCATCCTTAGGCGACGATCTTGACACTTTGTTGATCTTAGTGCCGCCCGGTGCCCCTCGATTTTCATGTTCGGACTTTTTAACGCTACGCCCGATAATATCTTAACACATCATCTAAACTTATGTGAACCCTATTCGCAAGTTTCCGAAAATAAAGTCTGGCTTGTTTTAGGCCAACTATTTGTCCTCTATCAAACCCACTCAGTTGATGGAAATTTACGCGTCTTCGTTGGTACTTTAAGTATCGTAAACGACTTTCAAAAAATCAAGAACCGCACACCGCTAAATTTTGATAGGTACTAAACTTAAAAGTTAAAATTTTTAGTGGTTAGCAAATTTAGCAAAAAAAATGGTCTGTATACCAAATTTTATTAAAATAAAATAATTTATAATGGGCGTTCGAATTTCTCTATAACTTATCAAAGGCGATGCGGTAACGATCGTAACTGTCTTTCGTTAACTGAGGGTGCCTCTCGAATATATGCGGTATTTATAGCCTTTTTTAGAAGCCGTTTATTGTTATCATCATGCAACCTCGTCTGTCCACCGCTGGACATAGGTCTCTCCCATTTTTCGTCACTCTTCACGGTTCAGTGCGTCTTGTTGCCATTTCTTGGATATTCGTTTAATGTTTTCCATCCAGCGTGTTGGTGGTCGTCCTCTGCTGCGTTTGTCTTCTCTTGGGCGCCAGTCAATTAGTTTTCTGGTCTATCTTATGTCTTTCAGTCTCGCTACATGACCTGCACAATTCCATTTCAGCTTGTCTCTACGTTCGACGACATCAGCGATACCTGTTCTTTTCCTTAGGTCTTGGTTCCTTATTTTGTCTTTTTTTGTCACGCCGAGAATCGATCTTTCCATGCGCCTTTGGGACACACGTATTTTTAGTGCTGTTGTTTTTGTGAAAGTTTCTGCTCCGTATATCATAATAGGAAGAACGCATTGGTCAAATGTCTTCCGTTTCATAGTTATCGGGATGTTGCTCTTAAAGATGTCTCTTAGTGAACCATACGCCGCCCAAGCAAGGATGCTTAGGTGTTTGCTGGGAACCAAATTTGTTTAAAATTGTTACTGCATTGTTCCATGTTTCCGGTATGCAACAATCTGTTAGACAAAGGTTAAACAAAACTTTATTTGGTTGAGAAGGGCACGTCCGCCCATCTTTATAGCTTTTATTACGACTCCATCTTCTCCTGGCGCTTTGTTATTTTTCATTTTTTCATTGCGTCTTGGATTTCGCTTAGTGTGATCTCTAGCACGAGCTCTGAACCCTGGTTGATGATTATGCGTGATGCGGCGGTTTCCAAGTTCTTTTTGACTTGTGTATAGTTCTTAATTGAAGTCTTCAACTATGTGTAGTAGTTCTCTATTTAATATGGGGACTCCTTTGTTCTTTAGTTTGTGTATTTCATATTTTCCATTATTTAGCCGTCGTCTCAGGACTTTCAGATTTTTCTTCTCTTCTATAGTTCATTCATTCTTAAATTCTTTTTTTTAATTCTTAAATTTTCTTAAATCTTTCCTTATAGCTTTTGATACTTCTTTATTTATTTTTAGTTTTTCTTCGTCAATGCTTTCGTTTCCTTTGATTTCTCTTCTAGTTTCCATTAGTTGCTTTATTTCAATGGTTATTTTTTCTTCTTGGCGTCTTTTAGGGAAGCATTTCACTTGAGCCTCTCGAATAGCTTCTACGATATTTTCGTTTAGGGTATTTACATTATTTATGCATTCATTTTGTTGTAGAATTTTATTGATATTGTCTTGGTATTCATTTAAATTAGTTAAATTAGAAATTGATAAATTTCTGGTGTCTGTGTTGGGATCAAATCCAGGCCGTCCAGCTTGGTAATCCAACCACCGAGCTACACTCCGTACACACAAAATTATTTTAGAGGGTTACGGACAATTCGAACAATATGTAAAGCGTCGATATCGCGAAAAAAGAAGATATGGATTTCCAATATATAACTTACAAGGTCCCAAATTCAAAGAACCGAAATATTAGAAGAATGCATGTAAATTACACATTTGTCGCCAACTGCAATTTTCTGTAATATAGAGCTAATTATTAAGTTAACTTAACAGCTTAACAGAACAGTAAAATTGTATATTTAATGCAAGAACAGCCAGCTGCTTTAAAAATTGCTTTTGGATTTACCATTGATCTATTTAGTTATTCGACAATTGTACATTTATTTGGAAATAAACAAAAATGTTGGTACACATTTAAAGTCTTGTAAAACAGGGTAATAGTACATTAAATATTAGTATTGTCAATTGAAAACTTTATAGTTAAAGTATTATAAATTTTGCGATCTATTTTCAAAGAGGTATAATGATAAACATTAGTCATTACAGTTTTATCAAAGCGTAAGTTTAAGATAACTTGTCTGATACCTAATCGTGAAAACAAGTTAGAACACAAACTGTTTTCTTGGTGTACTGTAATGACACACATTTAAATTATTTATATCTTGTAAGTAAAATAAACATAAAAGAAAAATGTCTAACAATTTATTTAACAAAAAATAATAATAATAAACGTTAATAAAAATGAATGACAAATAGTTGAATCATTGAAATTAATTTAATTTTCTTAAGTTCGGTCAAATTAGAAGATATTGTTCTGAAGCTATTTTCTTGTGGCATGTTAGAGTCATTACTATTTAAATGGGAATAAGCCACAATTAAAGGTTAAAGTACGATTATTGACGTTTCAATTTCCACTTCAGAAATCGTTCTCAAAATACAAACATTAGTAAATTAAAGAAATTTTGTGTTTTTTTGTTACTTGGCGAAAAACTCTTCTAGTAATTTAATTTTATCTGACTCATTTATATTGAAAATTCGGACATACATTATACTACTCAGTCTCATTATACTTATTCAGACATACATTAGTCGTCTACTTTAAAATGATATTGCCAATATTGTTGAGTTGCGTTCCTGGGACGACTTTACTTGTAAGATAGTTCATTCGATTACATCAAATCAACTTTAACTTGAGAATATCCGTCAGAAAAAATCATAGCATGTAATTCGTCTTTAAAAAGATAAACTCATGCCATGATGACAGTAAAAATATTCTGTTAGTGATTTCATACTAAATTATGCATTTAGTTTACTTTCAATAAACACCAAATTCTAATTTTATATGTTTGTTATTTAAAAACATAAATGATGTATCCTCTATATGTTACCGACTAATACTGGTATTTTCCTTTTAATAACTTCCTCTTTTAATATGGGTAACCAGATCCTACTACATTCTGCCGAGGAATTTGCGACACAATTGGTCTCATTTAGCATAATTATATGATAAAAAAATATTGGTAAAAAGAGAAAAATCAAAGAAGCGGTTCTAATTATTCTAAATGAGACCAATTGTGTCGCAAATTCCTCGGCAGAATGTAGCAGGATCTGGTTGCTCATATTAAAAGAGGAAGTTATTAAAAGGAAAATACCAGTATTAGTAAGTCGGTAACATATAGAGAATACATTATTTATGTTTTTTAAATAACAAACATATAAAATCAGAATTTGGTGTTTATTGAAAGTAAACTAAATGCACGACCAAATACTTGCCATGTCGGGATAGTATTATGAGGTTTTTTTCCATCATAATTTACTATGGAATTACTAACAGGAGATTTTTACTGTCATCATGGCATGTGGTTGTTTTTTTAAATTCGAATTACATGCTATGATTTTTTCTGACGGATATTCTCAAGTTAAAGTTGATTTCATGTAATCGAATGAACTATCTTACAAGTAAAGTCGTCCCAGTAACGTAACTCAACAATATTGGCAATATCATTTTAAAGTCGTCTACTTTAAAATGTATAATGTATGTCTGAATTTTCAATATAAATGAGTCAGATAAAATTAAATTACTAGAAGAATTTTTCGCCAAGTAACAAAAAAAAACAAACAAAATTTGTTTAATTTACTAATATTTGTATTTTGAGAACGATTTCCGAAGTGGAAATTGAAACGTCAATAAATGTACTTTAACCTTTAATTGTGGCTTATTCCCATTTAAATAGTAATTAAATTAGATGATAATTGCATATTTAGGTATAAAAAACTGGTACTATATAAAAGGGCTTAAAATAAATAAATGTAATAGATGTAAAAGAGTAGCTGTAGTTTAAGCATATAGAGGTAGGGGGGGGGGGCAAAACGGGGTAGTGTGGCAAAACGGGGTACCCCTCTTATTTTCCAAACCACTAGTGCAATTGAGCTACATCTCCAGGAATTTCGTGTTCACGTGGTACGACATCACCTGATGCCGCCGTTTGGCTGTACAGCGCGCCAAAGTCGATAAATTCGTTGAATAGTGAGGATTGATAGTGGTATTGCAATATTTACATATTTCGTTTACAAAAGTAAGTAGACTGGAACTATATTCACTCAATAGCTATTTATTTCATGTCATTGTCTAAGGTGTGAACTTATAATTTTGTTAGTATTATTACGTTTCAAGTGTTATTAAATTTATTATTGCACTATAATCACAAATATGCAGCTGGGGCAAAACGGGGTAGGGCAAAATGGGGTACTACCCCATTTTGCCATGGGGTACTACCCCATTTTGCCCCATGAATTGATATGTTTGGTGTTTGATTATTCTAATTACATTTTATTTTTCTTCAGATAATAATGGTAAGAAATTATAAAAGAAAAACAGATAGACAACAAAGTTGGAGTGAACAACAGATGCACGAGGCAGTGCAACTAGTTATAGATGGTTTCATGGGATATAAGAAAGCGGCTGAGCAATTTAATATACCCCAAACAACATTAGAGCGCTACGTTAAAAAAAAGCGAAACAATTCCGAATACAAAATTCAGAAAACGCTTGGACGTTATAAATGCATCTTTTCAATAGAACAATAAGCAGAACTAGCAGTTTATTTGACCACCGTGGAAGCTCAACTATTTGGTCTGACCATGAATGAATTAAGAGAATTTGCTTTTGATTTAGCAGAACGCAACAATATTGTTCATCCGTTTAAAAATTCAAAAGCAGGTTTAGACTGGGTAAAAGGATTCTTGAATAGGCATCCTAATCTTAGCTTACGAAAGCCAGAAGCTACCTCGTCAGCTAGAGCAATGGGGTTTAATAAAGTCGCAGTAAAACAATTTTTCGACCTTCTTTCAAATATTTTGGATACCCATCAGTTAACAGGGGATATAATATATAACTGCGACGAAACGGGCTTAACAGTAAATCCTAAAGGTCATTCTAAAGTAATTTCCAAGAAAGGACGTCGTCAGGTCGGAATTTTAACTTCAGCTGAACGAGGTCAAATTGTTACCGCTGAAATTTGTTTCTCCGCTAGCGGGACATATGTTCCCCCAATGTTAATTTTTCCCAGAAAACGCATGCAGCAAGAATTCCAGACTGGACTTCCATCGGGTGCGTTTGCTGAGGTTCAGGAGACTGGGTGGATGACCAAGGAACTGTTTGTTGTTTGGTTTCAAAGATTTATTTCTTTTACCTGAGCCAAAAAAGAGAAACCAATTCTGCTTGTTTTAGATGGACACTCCACCCATACCAAGAGCTTGGAATTAATTGATCTTGCACGAGATAATGGGGTAATTTTGTTGTGTTTTCCGCCCCATTGTTCTCACCGACTTCAACCACTAGAGGTGGCATTTATGAAACCGTTAAGTAAGTACTACGAGGATGAAATACGTAAATGGTTGAGATGTAATCCTGGAAAAGTCGTTACCTTGTTTCAGATAGCTTCGTTATTTGGGACCGCTTTTATACAGGCTGCAGCGATGAGCACAGCTATAAATGGTTTTCGAAAAACTGGAATCTGGCCATGTGACATGAATGTTTTTAAAGATGAAGATTTCTTACCTTCTGCAACGACAAACATTGAACTTTTTCTCAATGATACAAGGGAAATGCAAGTCCAGAGTACTACAGCTTTCAAAGATTCTGCCCAGTCACCTCCAGGCCAGCAACATCTAACTTCCATCCATCTAACTTCGTCCCAACCATCTATGATTGTACAAAATATTTTCAGTCCATCGACTTCGGCACAATCTTTCATCTACTCAACTTCTCAACCAGATCTGAATTGTAGTAGTTTTAAAGGTGCTAGTCCCCAAATCATTTTGCCAATTCCCAAAGTATCACAGACAAGTAAAAGGACTACCAGAAAACGTGGAAAAACTGTGATTTTGACATCATCGCCATATAAAGACGAGTTGCGGAATGCTGAAAATCAAAGGCAAGGAAAAGCAGACCAAACCGTAAAAAGAAATCTGCTTAAAAATAAAAAAGGCACTGTTAAACCAGCCAAACAACAAAAAACATCTACTATTCAGAAAAAAATGCCAATTCCTACTCCTGCTTCATCTGATAGTGAAGAAGAGGCTGCAGAAGATGAGTGTCTATACTGCCATGACTTCTCTGAAGAAGGGTGGATTCGTTGCCGATCATGCTCCAAATGGGCACATAATTCGTGTGCAGGAGTTGATGAAGATGACGATGATGCTACACACTTATGCGCTCTATGCGAAAATAATTAAAGATACATAATATGTATTTTATTGTTCAATACTTATGAATACAAAAATAAAGATATTTTTTACCTTCTGACTTTAGCTTTTAGGAGGTACCCTGTTCTGCCCCATAGGTGGGGCAAAATGGGGCAAATGACACATGCGTCAAAATATTTGTATACATCAGAAACGTCAAAACTACTATGTCACGCAATATTATTTTTTTACTTATTATTTCATAGAGATTACGCTTACAGCTTGAAACAAATAATTTTTAATACCGTGTATAAAATATGTAAGTTCAAATCTTACGTACCCCATTTTGCCCACCTTTCCCCTATAAATAAAAAATATTTTGAAACTAATTACTAAAGATGTTTTTTTTTTTCGGTGTAAAAATATGGTTTATGAAAATTATATGTAGTAGATTTAAGAATTATTGTGAAGGCATGAGATAGTATATAACAAAAAGGAGTGTAATTATAGTATGTCTACTATAATTATAGTAGTGTTGCTAACACTGTATTGCGCTAGTAATCTGAAGAGCAGAATTAATTGGAATGTGGGAGACAAGATTCGTAATTACCGATTCCGGATGTTTCATATTGTATTTGGATAGTAAGCCTCAACATTTTTATTTTTCATAAAGTCTTCTCTATTTGTATAAGAGTAGATATTAGTCATTCACTAAAGTAAAACTAAATTTACTAAAAAAAGTAAAAAGTAGTAAAAACGCCGAGTCCTTTCAAATAAGGTTATATTAGAATGTAACTTTGTTAAAATATTTAATATTAATTTCAATGAAACACATTATTTCTTACAATGAAACAAATTATAAAACTGAAAGTTTACATTTTGTAATATTTTCTAAGTAGTTTTCAACCAAAACACTGTAGGTGATAATATAAAAGAATAAATGGATTAATTTTATTAAGGAAATATATGATTAGTACAAAAATTATTCCTAAAATAATGATAGGTAAAACACCTAAACACGTTAATAAAAATATTTTACATACGAACATACAAGTTTCCGTAATAATGCATGCACTTTAACACATGAGCTACTTACTACAAAATTATTAGAACATTATAATTTTATAGGTTAGAAATGGGAATTATATGTGATGTTTATCTATTCATTTCTTCCCAATTCTATACTCGAAATATATGAAAATTATGGAGCCTTGAAAATACAAAAATTAATTAATAATATGAAAACTACAACAAACAATACTCACGGGTGTTCTTGGTACGCGAAATGGCGTATTATCGCCTCGAATTACCGGACGTTCATTCAGTAGCGTATTTGCGAGATGTTAGCAGTCTACTATTCAGATAGACTTATACTTGCCAATGTTTCATTGCTACGCTTTACTACTAATGGTTCGTTTTGAAACTTGCGCAACTAAACTTGGCCCTAATTAGCATTTGTTTTATATGCATTACTTTTTGCACATTCGGAAACAGTATTACCTACTAAAATTAGTACAAATCAGTTATTCATTTATTAAATTGCGTTTAAATACCTAGTTAAAGTACAAGGCACCCAGGAAGATCACTAAAGAGAGCAAGGCAGCCGGTCTTTTGATCACAAATAAGACTAAACATAAACTACATTTGATGATTCAAATAAGAATAAATAAATATAAACGCAGTAAATACAGGTTATGTCAATACGTATGAAAAAAAAAGAACAAATATTTTATGAAACAACCATTATCTCAAATTGATTTTGTCATGTCAAGAGTTGTTCCTTTTTCACTACGGAACAAGGTATAGATGGAATTAAATAAAATAGTCCAGAAGGGTATTATCTCTGCAAAAGAATTTTTACAATGGGGAATGCTAGTACTAGTGCTGATTTCTAAATATCTGAGGAGGTAACATGCTAACAGGCTTAAGTCAAACAAAAATCAAAATTAAGTTAGATGTGCCAATAGATTGTTTGGTTGTAGCCAAAGTGGTTTATTTTATCCGATTCACCAAAAAAAAAAAATTATTACCACTGGTAAAAGCATGTTAAAAACCACCTTTACATGCAAAAACAACTTATTTCCACTATACTGGTCCATGCTAACCAGCTATTTTCCAATTAACCAATAGGAGCTCTGCAACTACCACTCAGCTGACCCAGTGAGTGTTACAAATTTGAGGTTATGTGGGTTTATTGTCAAAATTATATTTAAAAAACTGTTTGTTCTTGCGTTAACGACCTATTCTGACAATGTTTGTCACCTATTTTATTAGTTTACAAGAATAGAAGTTCATTCAGAAAACCATTGTTCCTTTACTTTATTGCTATTTTACTTTATTTACATGCAAATCATCTTAAGTCCACAACATTATACCATGCAAAACGACTTATTTCCACTGAGTTCGTGCAAAAGGTCTTATTGCCAAAACAAAATCAATTTTTTAAACTATTTTTTAGCTACCCTAACCAATATTTGGAACCAATACTATTGCATGACATTGATTAGAAATCATTATCCTTTTTCAAAGCAATGATACAAGTTTTTCACCCTCCCTGAAAAATTACTTATTTGTGACTTAAGCTTGTTTGCATTTTACCTACTCAACTATAAATCCTTTTATAGAAGTGAATAAATATCCGTTAGCATGGATTGACAATTTGTTTGTTACATTACAGGGTGGTCAAGAATTTTCTAAAATTGACCTGAGTCAAAGCAGTTATTAGTACTCATAAGCGATGAATTGCATTTAACCGTTTATTGTATGAACTTGTGTCACGTCCACCTCAATTTCAGCATATTTAGTCCAGGATATGACGGTAAAAATAGTAGAAAACCTCTGATTTTTTTTAATATGCGTTGGTTTGCTTGAAATTTTGACAGTAGTTAAAAAATAGCTCATAGATCAAAATCTATCCTATGGCAATATGTGCTTTTCTATTGAGCATTTTTTTGTGGATCTATAACATATCAAATTAGCACTTTTTATGGCAACATCCTCACGCTAATAATATTGTTGAGTTGATTGTTTCACTAAGAACGTATTTATTTACTAATCGTTATTCTATTTTAACGAGATGAGTTTTAGAAGAAATGTATCGATACCACAAAAGCTAACCAAGTATGCGTTATGTAAAGATAAATAATTTTCTATCTAAAAATAAAAATACGTATCTAAAAATTGCTTCAAATATGAATTTGCTATTAAAAAAGTAGGTACATAACTCATTATGTACGCTGGCATTTTTAAAGTGCATGAATTATTAAACCGTTCAGCATCTGCTATTAAGCTTGTACTACTCGGGAAGTCGACATGTTAAGGAAGTAGAAAAGTATATAATATATATATATATATATATATATATATATATATATATATATATATATATATATATATATATATATATATATATATATATATATATATATATATATCTAAACACATTATGCTCTAACGAAACTAATTAAGCAATAAAGAGTTGAGATTTTACGTTTTAGTTTTATATGTACAAAATACTTATTGCTAAAAAGATTTAATAATTATTAAATATACACGACAACAATGTCTATAATAATTTTATGAAAATTGTAAAAACATTCTTCGGCGTAATTCCGATACTTCTGTGAGAAAATTTCTTCTTTAACACAAGTATAGTCCAGGATATGACGCTAAAAATATTAGAAGACCTCTGAATTTTTTTATATGCATCAATTTGCTTGAAATGACAGTAGTTACAAAATAGTTCAAAAATTAAAATCTACCCTATGTCAATATGTGCTTTGCTTCTAAAGGGTGGTTACCACCAAAACTCGGCGGGTGAAAAAAGTTTTTAAACAAAACCATAATAGTCGCTACAATAGTGAATTTTAGGACAAAAATGTTCTATAGGGTTTTTGGAAAGGTCAACATTTTTTGAATTATTCGTGATTAAGCGTTCACAAATTATACGTCAAAAAAGCATGTTTTAAAAGATTTTTCGCGAATAACTCCAAAAATGTAATCGGGAAAATTGTGTGGGTATAAAATGAAGCTTATACAAAAAAGTTATGTCTGTTCGAAAGTAGATTTTGATTCATTGAATACAAAAATCCAAACATATAATGTTCAATAACCGGAAAACAGTAAGTTTTTCATGGAAAACTTATCGAAACTTTTTTAAAGATCTTTAAAATTACCACTGGCAAAAGAATTTGAATAAAAATTAAGGTAAGTTATAACTACAATAAAGTCTTATATTTTTTGTAATGCAGAAAGTAACAAACTCGACCCGCCAAATCCACCCTGGTTGAAACTTTTCGTCATTTATTTACAATGTCCTCCATTTATATACAAACATTACATTCTGGAAGTTTAACTGGTTTAGGGGATTTAGTTTTGCAAAAATCCGAATTTAAATAGAGATACTATTTACGGAATTTCTTCCCAATAAATCATCTTTTTTTACAAATAACTCAACAACTTAAAAAAATACAGAAATAATGATACAATACAAAAAATTGTTTTTTTTAATGAAAATTTTGGTTCTATTTTGGAATATCTGGTTTATTTTGTAGTCTATAGAAATGCAAAAAAAATTAAAGTCTTCAGTAAAAAAAGCTGCTTTTTTGGTTTGTAGCATTTTTTCTGTATGTGTTTTAGTTGTTGAGTTATTTTGAAGAAAGGGGATTTTTTGGGAAATTCGGAAAATATGTCTGTCCAACTGAAAGGCAATCCAAATCATGAAGCAGAAAAACGTCAATAAAAACACATAGCAATAATCAGACCAGGAATCGAGATCTATGACCAAAAGATTAGGCCGATAGACGTGAATGGAGACGGAACCGGAAGGCGCAGGACGTTATAAACCGGACATTATAAATAGCTTTCTTCTATCTAGGTCTACGATACCTTGTGGTGAGTATCAATCAAAACTATTTATGTTCATTTCCTGTATACCGGTTTTAATCCATTTTGATATTTCGATTTGCTTTGAAGTTATGACGTATAGAATAAAGTATTAATTTTTTTTTTAATTTTGTCATAAAACAATTAAGATTGCTTCACTTATTGTCGTAACGTCAGTTTGAGAAATTTTTTTATTAATTCTCAATATGTTTTTGATAATGAAGTTTACCAAATTAACTGGTGAATTGATGAAAAATTTAGGGAGTGTACTTTTAGCACTCTTTCTTAGTGGTGGGGAAATACCGCTAATGGTGTGGGTTGAATATCAATCGAAGGTCGAACTGAGCTGGTTTTTCTGAAGATGGGGCAATGTCAGCACGAAGATACATTAATGCTATTTCAGACGACCACGTTTTCTAATATTCACACTTCACAGGGAACGACTTTATGATGCAAGACAATGTGTAGACGTAAAAAAGGACGACCTATGAACAAAAATAAGCTTCGTCTTGCTTATAGAAGAGCTTCGAACGCTAATTCATGGATTCCCCGGAGAAACGAAATGGTATAATATATTCATATACTAAAATCCGATAAATTAAATGAAATCAGTGGACAAAGTTGAACAGTTTTATTCAGAGACATAACATCTAGTTTCAAGAAAAGCGATTACTTAAATGCATTTTAGGTCAATAGCACATCTAGAAACATCTCAAGATGTCCATAGTTATATATCAAAAAGTTCATATGAAAACTTTCTTTGACCTACTTTTATAAATGTAATATCACATGAGCCTATATTATTAATTCTATTCACTTTCCTTATGTAGCAAACTTTTGTCAAATGATTCCATCTAGCTAACAGGTCCTTTTTAAACGGAAGACAATACGTTTTTCCTTTACCAGTTCGATTTTCCCGTTCGTAATCCAACTGAGAATGTTTGGGATATATAGAGGAAATATGAATTAAAAGAGCTAAAATTAATGCATACCAAAGAATGGAACAATTGTATAAATGGTATAAATTTTGTCTTATACTTAAAATGAACATAAAGGAAGAAAAGTGATTGTCACTTGTTAATTTTTTAGTATAAATTGAACAAAAAGGTAGAAAGATGCAGAAAATCGTATAAAATATACTTAGACATTGTTCATGAGTGCATTTATTCAAATGAACACAGCTTCTACAAATATCTCTAAATATCATGAGATCTTTTAAACAATGTTTATAAAAAACTATTAATGTACAATCTTCTTAACTGATGCTGCATTACATACTTTAGTAAATCAGTCTCTTGAAAACTACTTTGTCAAAGCTCAAAACCCAATGTCTACAACTTCTTAAATCCTAACACATATAGCTTATAGTTTTTAAAATAGCAGTCATTTGAACAAGCTGCTCTTTTATTTCCTTCTATCCTATTTCCACTTTTTCATCCAACCAAAAAATTTCAAAAATGTTACAGGGCAATAATGTACTAAGTTGAGACCATTGTCCCACATTATATGTCATTGAGACTTCATGCTGACCAATTTTCTGCTTCTTGCATGGACCTAAATAAAAATAATGTGTTAATTTTATAATAAAAATTAAAAAATTAAATTATTTATAACCGGAACTTCAACAAAAATTTTCTCGAGCAAAAAACTATGCACATTGTATTTTTAAGTCCAGATAATTGATCTATACTCAAATTTTATCTAAACTTTATTTCACGTTAAGAACGCAACGTTTCGCTTATGCAGATCAGTGTTGCCAAAACTCTCAGGCACGTGTTATTACTAGACTGCCGATATACGAGTCATTCTAATCAGAGCCGTATTCAGCACTGTGTAGATGTAGTCAACCTGTTGACTACATCTAAATGGTAAATTTAGTCTGTTGACAACCCCTTAACAAACGTATCTCTGGCTGAAGTCAATGAGAGGTCCTTCCACTTTTTGGAGATACTATGTCTGACATCCACCCAAGTTTCATCCAAATAAACGAGCGTGTATCATTGGGAACGAAACTTTTTTATCCCACACAAATACTGATGCCTCCGTTTTAGAATATCGGGCCATTTCATCATGGTCGACTTTACTTCTCGTTTGCAAAAAGCAAAGTTCATTTCATGGGATATTCTCCACATTGTTGTGCGTGACATGTTTGCTAAATCTTTGTCTTTTTTAACCCGTGCAAAAACTTGTTTAAACGTTTAATGTCTGCGATAAATTTTTAAAGAAAAAACTATGCACGATGGCGCGGAGCCGCGTATGAACTAGTACGTCGTAAGTGAACTTTCTGCTGTTCACTCTACTTTTGGTACATTTTCTTGTTTTTTTTTTACGGGCCTTAGTTCTCTTTCCGCAGCTTCTTTGAATATTTTAGAAATGGTACTAGAACCTACTCCCGTCATAGCACTTACTTTATCGATTAACCTTTTAGCACTTTCACCACTATTTAAATTTAGATGATAATTAAGTACATTTAAAATAGTTTGGTTTTCACGGATGTCCAAGATATTCCCTCGACTTAATTTTTTAATTTCCATTTTCACTAAACATTAAACTATGAGGTCGGAATAACTACTAAACAACCACAAAGCCTTGCTATCATTATAGGTATGAGGTACAAAGAAAATTACTTTGTAATGACCATGATTCTAATGGTATGTTGTATTCTCACCGAAAAACAATTAACCTGTTGTTAATATAATTAAATTAATATAAAATAAAATTATCTTGTACAAATAATATTTATTTAATTAAATTCATTTTCCCCACTTTTGTCTGATTCCAGTTATGTTAAAAAACATTAATTTTAAGTGTGCTCGTCATGGCATCGGAGCGTTTCTATCGTCCATAAGAAATACGGAGCCCTATCTACGCAACATTCCGTTCTTAACGTGAAACGCTCTATAGTCAGTCCAACATATAATGATCTTATTGCATCCAATGAGTACTTGTGGTAATTTCTTAGTATAAATTCCAACATTCTGTTATCTCTTACAACCATCTGATTAACATGATGAGAAAAATTTAGTTTAGAGGCAAACAGTGTTCCCAAATCATTTGTCATTTCCTTGAATTCCAAGTGTTGTCCATTAATGTAGTAAAATATTGAATTCTACATTTTTCGATTACAACAGATAGGTGTTTGATCGTTAGGTTCTGGTTGGCATGACATGTTGGTAGTAGTCTACAGTGACATAACTAACAAAAACCAAGAACAATAATTATTGTCATCTTGATAGTGTAAAGTGTAATGTGGATTTGGCATATAATAATAACAAATATATATTTTTTGAGAATAAACCACAATAATTGTCAGTGTTGACTAGAGTCAACACATAATTTAAGTTTGGAAAGATGTAACCCATATATGGATGTCATAGAAATCTAATTTCATTGTTAGCTTCAAGTACATAAGGCACTGAAGATGATCTGATTAGATCGAAAACGTTATGCTGCTACTGTATAAATTTTGACGACACTTGTAAAAGTTTTAACTACATGTTTATTTTATATACCTAAATACAATGGTGAAGTGTTTTAACTTCTGTATGTTTTTTTAAACGATGGTATATAGCCAACTACTGGGATTTTCCCATTAATTTTACAATAATTGTAATTTAAATATTGTATTAGCATTAGATTTCCAGTTAAGAAATCAGTCTCACAATGCAAATAAAGAAGTTAATAAATAATATTGTTTTCTGTCACTTGACAGTAGATCAACTGTTGTAGTAGTGTCAAAAATTTAGTAATCAATATCACAATTTGTATAGATTGTGTGAATTTTATAAGTGGTTAACAGTCAAATCAGTATATTCCTTATTAGGCAAATATCAATTTATAAGGTATATAAAATAAATATATCTTACCTCTTTTCTGGTGTTGGTATACTCAAACCATAAAACGTTTGGTATAAGTGTTGTGTCCCTTAATAGAAGTAATTCTGATATACTCCAGGTCACAACTTGTGGGAATAATGGAGCAAGAACTAAGTAAGTCAGAGCAAACCAAAATGTTGCAAAGAGAACACCTATTAATGCTCCATAAAGCACTTGGGATACTGTGTGATATTCTAAGTATATTCTACTTATGCTGACTAAGATGGCCATAGACAAAGATGAAAAGATTATCAAAAATTTAGACAAACTTTGTATGATAGTGTTATTATTCATATGCTGTAACCTGAAACAAATTTCATAAACATAATTTTTTCTAGTCTAATAATTGACATAATTTAACAGTTATCATTAACACATAAATTCACAGACAGTGAGTACTTCATCTACATATGGTACATATTAAGTGTTATTATTCATTGGGTATCTAAAAAGGTTGGTGTTTTTCTCTTTACATATTGGATACTTGTGATGAAATTAATTAACTAATTACATTTGTCATATTTTAGCATCCTTATATGCCTCTTGCCATTTTTTTTTCGGAAGTCGTTTGTTGCACCCAATTGGCTTATTGTACATCTTTCATTTATCTAATCTTCTCGCTATATATATATATATATATATATATATATATATATATATATATATATATATATATATATATATATATATATATATATTAGTATATATAGTAATTCTTATATATATATATATATATATATATATATATATATATATATATATATATATATATATATATATATATAGTGTATATATATATTCTTGTTCTAGTTACAAGAATTACTGGATATTAGTGACTGTCGATATAAACAAACAACACAGTTTATTAGGGTTGCAGTCAGAAAATTGGCCAGGATGTTAATGAAACACTCTTATGACTTTTTGTCTAGCTTTCGGAATGGTTTTATTCCTTTTTCAAGACACTGTAATAAGAAAAAAATGTAAATATTTATAAAATATCACAAATCTTCAGTGCAACTTACTAGTAGTTGAGATTATTTGTAAAAGCATAGACACTCAACATTAATAACACACATATAAATATAAAATAATGGACAAAATACTTAATATTATATTTCTTTTTAAGAAATACTAGAGGCCCATCTTAGGTGATTTTAATTTTTAAACCTGTCTTAATGGTATGCAACATGTTATGCATATAAGTGTAATTTGTGTGGGTACAGGTAGATATTAATTTTATTTTGGATGTTTTTCCAGTAAGTAACAATAAATGTTGCTCAGTTTATCTATGTCTGACTGCATCAATAAAAAGTCGCATACTCTGTATCTGCCCCAAAAGACTCAGCCAGGAGGTGTTCCAAGAGGAACAGACTCTATGCCAAGTAGGAAAAAAACACCTCTCTGGAGCTGAGAAAAGTCACAAATCCTCATAACACCAAGACCTTAGGAGCACTACAGCCCACGAGAAAGAGTTGCTAAAAACCAAGGAATCTAATGAGCAGGCTAGGTTATATAGCAATGTCACAAAAGTATTCAGCATGGTAGTAGCACACATACACCATCCTGATATTCAACTACATAGATCCTACCTGATCATCAACAAACTGGAACAAGCAGTAGAAGGGGAAGTAAGGGTATATTAGAAGTAAGAATCAATTTGTGCAGTTCCATAAAACATTGCTTAGTGCAGGGACCCTGTGCACATAATTTTACACATAGTCGTAATGGTATATTATAGAGTACAAGAAAACCTGAGCAATGTACCAGTTAGATCAGGACATGGTAACATTATAAATAAAATTAGAGATACCTAATGGATGATTTCTGACCATGTGGTACCCAGATATAGCCTAAAGTACCTTTCCAAGCAAACAGAAATGTTTGCAATCTTTCAGTGTGCAAAAGAAATATAAGAAATAAATATAAAATAACATAAGGGCCTTCGAACTGAATTAATAATATATAAAGTAATGTATGCACAGCCAGCCAAGCAGCCATGGGGACTGCTCTAGGGTTGACTCTAGGCTAGTGTGCGAAGTCCGAGAGAACCGACAGACTGTCAGAACAAAACAGTATTACACTGTATGGGTTCCAGGTCACTAGGGAACATACAGCAATGAAAGAGCTGATGGCACTTGATAGAATACTTGCAAAATACTCTGGTCCAGAATCAGCTGTGAAAGTGTCAAAAAGCTTCATCCTTGACCAGAAAAAAGCCTGGATCTGAAGGCAAAATAACTTTTACTGAGAAAACATGATGTGGTCCTACACATTGCAAAATCTATATTGGACAGGCATGTGCTAACCCTTTGGACCACAGAAAACATGCTTTGGGGACTACCATTTAACTCCAAAACATATGGTACCCATCTACTAGACTTATAGATGCTGGTACAGGTGTCCAAAATTCTGGAATGGGTATCACAAAGGAATAGAAGATGTACAATAAGCCAACTGACTGCAGTATATGCAGTTTAAACCAGACAGCTCCCATGAAAAGAAGTATCTAGCTCAGGTTTTGCAGGTTTTTTTAACAACTACCAATATAGCCAGAACTGACAGCTCTACATGTCTTACAAATTGCAGTAGATGCTCAGTTAAATTAGAATTTGAAAAAATTTTGGTGTTTGTGCTAGGGATTGAATCCGCGCTGTACAATTTGGTATGTGCCAGTACTATAGCTAGCTATAAGCTACGGCCTCAACTGCCTTTTGCCAGACTTAAACATTAAACATTACTTACCTTATATAGACAAAATATATCACATATGTTGTAAAAAACCATACAAATTGTGCATGTGATGATGGCATACCATATTCTACATAATGGTTTTCTCTAAGGATAGGTCTTGACTCACATATGATGTGTTTTAATAGGTAATTAAAAGCTTCACTGACTATTGTACCCAAGAAGAAAGTTATCTAAAAACGCAAAGAAGTGTACTCTGTATTATTTAAAGTAAAACGTATTTAATACTTACTGTGTGTAAATCTCTTCTAAATAAAATTAATGCAATGAATCCAGAACCAATTCCGAAAGGAGCTAAACTTATAAGAGCCAAAAATTTACCAAATAAATCACCTAAAAATGTATATATAATGCCTTAGATTACGGGCCTAAAATGAACTTTGAAAATATTTCTTTTGATTTTCACTTACCCTTTGGATATTCCACTAATGTTAAAGATAAAGGTACCCACTCAGTTTGGTCTTTATTTATTGAATTCAGAATAGTGGTTCCATCATCACTAGCCATTTTGCATGATTATATTGGGAACATTAATAAATTCTAAATATTGTTTGTAAATTCGTTTACAGATGCATTAACACATATGCCATACATAACCAAAAAACATCAAAACGTCAGCAGAAACCACCAGAAACTGTCTAACTGTCAACTGTGTATTCATTGTACCATGGGTTTTGTTGAACTATAAATTATTTCTTTTAAAGTCCTTTGTACGTCATTAATGAAATTTCTATTTCGTCACAGTACAACCACAGAATTATTGTTTATTATTCTGTGGTACAAGGTACAACCAACTGTTGCAAATAATATATTATTTTAATTCGAGTTTCATTATTCCTCTATACGTATTTCATGATTTTCCAATCATCAAGACTTTGTGAAACTCGATGGAAAAAAATGAATCGTCCACCTTGCAATTATTATGAAATAATTGTATCAGTCCACTTAAATATAAATACATAGACGGTTGCGTTTCTGTTGTGTTTCATGCATATATGCATTTATATCCATGATGAGGATGTCAATGTCACTTATCACATTTTAATCAATCTGTGGTCTGTGGTCCTTTACAATGAATATGAAATAAAGAATGAATACTGAATGAAACTAAATTGAAATAATTGAATACATTTTAGTTTACTTGGGTTGATTATTTAGGTGTACTTTTACTAACATTGTACTTTTATTTATAAATAATTGAAATAATAGTCAACAAAACTGTTTGTAACTGTCTTTAAAATCGTGTTTGTTAAATACACTGAATATGGCCGTGCCATACCTTTTAAAAATCAATGAGGTAAATACAATTTATATATAACTTATAAATTAACAAACTAAATATTCTATTAGTTTCAGAAACTTAATTTACATCCTGCTAGGGAAGAAAAGTCTGCTCCCCCTAGTTTGTCAAATCTTGCCATTGGTTTGGATGAGTTACCTGTTCCAATATTAGCCCCTATAATTAAAAATAAGGTTCAAAATATTGCTGAAGGTAGTGAAGTGAAGAGTGATTTTCCTAGCAAGTATGTTTATCGAGTGTTTTACCCTTCTCAACCAAAACCACAGGTATGTAATTTCAGAGTGATAGATTTCTTTCAAGTATTGATGAGGTAATTGCTTAAATGATATGCTTTTTACTCCTAGATTCCAAGATCCAACTTATTAATTCCACAGCAAATTGTATCAGGTCTAAATAGAAACATTTTTGCTGAACAAAATTTTGAATAAGTAGATGAGGTTCAACTGTGCAATGTTGGACATAAATTGTCAAATAAAAACCAGAAAATAATATCAAAATAATTCAAACCCAATAAATTGTAAAGAAAGACTGCAATTCAACATATACATTGGGCAAACACACCAATATCTACATAGAATGGTTGTTGCACACAAACATAGAGTACAAACCAACAAATTATACACTATAGCCTTAGCCAAGGCTTCTCTAGAAAATAGCCATTCTTTTGATTTTGGAAATGTACAGATTTTGGAAAAAGATCAAAACTACAACAAAAGATGCATAATTTATTTATACATTGATTTAAGTAAATCTAACTATTAACTAACTCAATGTCTTTAGATATGAGTTTCATTTAATTGCTGGTAATATCAGGGAAGTTCTTTGAAGCCTCTCAATGTCCTCACAACTTTTGTTGCTGAGTTGAGTATTTAAGTGACATAGATCTTGTAATTTCTCGTCCGGAATTTTGTATGGGGCTTTACTATAATATATTATCTAAATGGGACTATTGGATGTACTACAGTGTTTACACAAAACAAATTATGTACTTTGGTAAAAATATCTATTAGTTTAATTAATTTTCAGCCAGGAGATACAATGAAAAGGGGAAGAAAAAAGAAAAAACTTGAGGAAGTTAAGCAAGATACAGCAAAAGTTTTAAAACCTGCCCCAAGAACACGATCTGGTAGAGTTGTTAAGTTTCCTAAGCATATTGTAAAGGTTAGTACCCATACTTATGTATATACCAATATTTCTGTTAACTTATTATATTATGAGAAATGTGGCTTTAAGGTATTTGGTCTTTTAAATGTATGTCTGTCTTTTGCTACTCTATAGTTTACATAAAAGTGAATTAAATCTTTGGCAAATAATATTTTATATAATATGTCAATGTTTACGTGTCTTAAAAGAAAAAAAGAAAAAATATAAAAGATTCTATTCCACAGTGATACTTTCCCATTTTATTTGTTATTTTAGTTTTGTTTGTATGTATAGTTGGATTTTTTTTAAACTATCAATAGGGTTTTAGCCCTGTTCTTATTGTTTCCTTGTTTATTTTTTTCGTGCGAGATAGCTAAGACAGTAGGCATCTCAAAAGACCGTATGGGTCATCTCCTGCATTGAATTTTGGGCATGAGAAAGCTGTCAGCGCGATGGATGCCCGTTTTCTCAGTCTGGACAACAAGCGCAACAGTAAAATTAGTTCAGAGCAGTGTTTGACGCTGTTTAAGCGCAATCTGAAGGAGTTTCTGCGTCGTTTCGTGATCGTCAATGGCATGTGGATTAGGGTGTCCCGTCTTTGCATAAAAAAAATTTTTTTTGAGCTACACTATCGCAAGAGGTATCCAAATTTGCGTAATTTTTCAGAGATTATGAAAAATGTAAAATAAATACGATAGCATGTCACCTTCAGGGCTCTACTAGACTTTAAAGTTTTGTAAATTTTACGTTTGTACAGACCTAAATCATATACTTCAAATAATACACAAATTAAATTAAAAAGATATTTTATTATTAAAATTAATGAAAAAGGTTCAAAACAACTTAACAAACAAAACAGATCCTATATGTGATGACAAAAACTTAAAAATTTGAACTTATTTTTGTGTCCAAAATTTGGCATTTCTTGCCGAGACTCCAACCTGATTCTGATAAAGCTATCTCTAGAAATAGCACCAGTTACATTCTGCGAGGCCTCTGTAATCAGTTTAATACATCTTTCCACATATTGTGTGTGGTAGGGAAAGTCAAAAATATACAAGATTTTATCTTTTACCATGATGTGAAGGTCCTCAGTAGAAATATGCCGAAGAACCGGCGGTGTTGTAACCTGACAATCCTGACATAATAATGCCACATAATAATATCGATGTAATCTTTAGCAGAGAAGTTAATTTTTGGTGTTTTAAATATTCTGCGTTTATCGATACTTTCAGTGTCTCTAGCTTTTTTTTATTCTTCCCCATGCCAGCTCCCTAATGTGATCTCTATCATCAAACAACATACTCACAAGTAAGTTTTCTGGGTAGGCAAAAAAGGCATTTCTTTCGATAACGGTATCCACAACAGATCTTAGATTTTTGGGTAGAAATCGAGAGTACATAATTAGTTGAAAAATATGCTTCGCTCCATCCTTAAAAGACGCTTTTTGCTTAATTCTGAACCACATCGGAGCATATACTTTAACAACATAGTTTACAAGCAACTGTAAATTTTCTGATGGATTAAGCGTACTTACATAAAGTCTGAGTAGACGATTAGCAGTAGTAAGCCATCTGGAGTGCGCCATTTTTCCAGGTTGACGGTTTGCCAATTCAGGAGTTTACTGCTTGACATATTTCATATAGATATTTTTGATCTGTACTTAATTGATTGACCACATTTTTTGGCAAGTCAGGCAAATTACCATTCACAGCACAAAAAGTCACGGTGGGTTTATTTTAATAAGCAACTAACTGTTTTCCAATAGGTCCGGAGTATTCTCTAGGACCCGAAGTAGAACCATCTATGGTCAGGAACAAGTGACGAAACGGTAACTCATTGGCATGAAGCAAACAAACGCACCATTGTAACGGTCTCTCCAAATACTCCTCTAAATATTGAATCACACCACCCATCCAGCCAATATTAGTTGCAGTTCCATCACATCCGCAAATTACATCATCTAAATTCAAACTTTGACCCTCAAAAAAAGTTGTGATCGAAGTAAAAATTCCATTTGCAGTGCCACCACTAGGCGTTATATGTCGCAAATAAATTTATCTGGGTTCTGATAACAATGAGATGTGTTATTCCAAAATCTCTTTGCAATGGTAAGGATTCCCCATTTTCTCATTTATCGGGGTCTTGTCCTTTCGTCCATCAAAGTAAATGCTATTTACAACAATACCTGCAACATCTTTTGAAGCATCTCTTCGGGCTTTACATACAGCTCTGTGAATTTTGTTTTTATCAATAACCAGTGTCAGATCTTCGATAGAAACCAAACCCACGTCAACCAAAACGGCAGAAGCAACAGCAGCAGCAGAACGCATCGATAAACTGTATCTATCACTGACCTTAGCAACTATTGGCAACCGCAACGTATTTCTATTAAACGTAGAAGTCGACGGTGTCTCTGTTGAGAAAGAGTCAGGCACTGCTTCTTCTTCTTCATCACAATTTGCTGATATAGAATCGGTCGTTTGAGTAGTACACAACTTTTTTGTTGCCCTCATTGATTCTTCTGACGTAACCAAAGTTCACAGAATTCTCTAAACTTTAACGGAACGTATAATACAACGCAATATTATACAATCTTACAGTACAATCTCAATTTATTTTAGTTCAGGAGCCGAAAAAATATTATAACAAAAATGACAAATTTTCCAAACTTTGAAGATCGGTAGAACCCTTAAGATATATTTTTATTTTATTTTTAAAAATACTGTGATAATCTATTGGTAATTACATACATTTTAAGAGGTCTTGCATTAAATAATGTTTTATATTTAGTTCGGGATGCGAAATTAAGTATAGTGAAATATTACCATAAAAATGACAATTTTTCAAAACTTTAAAGTTCGGTAGAACCCTAAAGATATATTGTTATAATTTTTTTTAAATTATTGTGATAATGTACGAGCAATTACCCCAATTTCAAGAGGTCTTGTATTAAACAAAAACAAAAAGCGATTTTTCGGGACACCCTAATGTGGATCCCTCGGTATACACTTGTGACCAAGAAACAGTTGAAGCAGTGCACTTCATCCGGCGAACGTGCTCTGAAGAAGGCAAAGACTGTCTTATCGACCAGAAAGGTGATTGTTATCGTTTTCTGACCATCTATACTACTATGGTGAAATATTGCGTCGATTCAACGGCAAATTGCAGAAAAACGGCCCCATTTGATGAAGAAAAAAGTGCTCTTCCATCATGACAATGCACTGGCTCACACCTCCGCTGTCGCACGACCAAATTGGTCGAATCAGGCTACAAACTGCTGCCTCATTCACTGTATTCTTTAAATTTGGCTCTGTGTGACTTTTTTTGTTTCCAAACTTGAAAAAGTCACTTGTTGGGCAGAAGTTTGAGTATAATGTGGAGGTATTCGCCGCCTACTTTGCAGACCTCGAGAAAACATATTTTTCAGATGAGTTAAAGAAATTGGAGCATCCCTGGGTCAAGTGTATCGAGCTAAAAGTAGACTATGTTGAGAAATAAATCGTCACTTTTCCAAAATTTTGTGTTTTCTTCTGTAGGCTAAGTACTCAAGCCGCTCTCGTAAAATGTGTTCCAGATTTTGTAGTTTTCTTTTGCAAAGAGGGTTTAAGAACACGCTGTGTAATGCTTGAACGTATTTATACTGATTTTTTATTTTTTTACATTTAAATAATTCATTTTAGGATTTTAAAAAAGTGGAAATTATAGATAAAAGAAGTTCAAATGTTTTTGAAGAAGATTACGAAATACCCACATCCGATTTTACACAGTTTAAAGAGGCTCCCCCAAATACAAACATGCCAGTACTTGACACTCATCAAAGGCCAAGAAAAATAGCATCACAGTATAGATGTCCGAAATGTTGTAAAGCTTATATGGGTAAAATGAAAATGCTTCAGCATATTAAAAAATATCCAGATCATGGACCTCTACCACAGACAGACAACAGTAATGTCAATTTCGAGGTTTGGAATTATTTAGTTGATATTACACAGAGATGTTCTGTAGCTCAAAGAGGAATTAAATTTTGTGAAGAATTAACCAATTTATTACATAACGTGTTGCTGTTAACTAGTGCTCTCTTCAAAAAAGTTGAGGAAAACAAAAATTTTGTTGAAGTTGATAAAGTATTAGGTAAGTTTCATGGCAGGCTTTCTAGGCGCATAACTGAAAATATCTTCTTATTGTTTTTCTTATGAAATACTACATCAACCCTAAAAGGTTATCAGTGGTGATTTAGAAGTTATTAAAAATTGTGGTTTAGAATACACAATATGCATTAGACTCTTTACAATTATTTCTTATTGCGCAGTGTCCTGTCGAAGGTTGGCGATCTAAATGAAAATTGTAGTTTTAGAAACTGCTGCCCAAAAGATATCTGCGAATAGAGAGAGAGAGAGAGAGAGAGAGAGAGAGAGAGAAATTTATTGTTTTTAAAATTAGTTTACATTTATAAAACACAACATGGTATAGTACAAACAAGGTACAAGATACATTAAAATACTAATTATAAAATTTCCATAATTAAAATATATAAAATATATCAATTAGCGCAACTGACCTCAGTCCTATTTAGATAATAAAAACTTCTTGATTGCTCTTTGGAATACAAAAATATTGCTTGAGGATCTTATATCGAGTGGTAGGTGATTAAACACTTTCTTACCAGTGTAAATAAATGATTTTTTAATTAATGTAGAAGAGGAAATTGGAAGTGGAATAACATAATTTAGACAAGTGTTATAAGGGGAATCTGTCCGAATATCCTCTTTAACTATTCTCTCCTATTAACAGAATTCAGATATTGGGAAAGGACTTTAGTCAATCTTATGACCTGGTGGTTATAATATCTGTCAGATTTAAGTACTGTTTGACTATGTTAGAGATCGAAGATGTGTGACCTTTAACTTGGAGTAAAGTTTCATTTCATTTTAATAAGATTTTTAGGAAAATTTAATTCATCTAAATTTAATCATTTGGTTACCATTATTTAATCATTATTTAATATTTAGTTTTAGTATTTTTGTTATGGTTAGGATATTCTATTTTTGTAAAAATGGGGACATCCTGTGTACAAATAAATAAATAAACTTGATTTACCATCATATATGTGTAAAATTTATATTTTAATTTTACAGTTTCGTTATTAATAATGTTTTTTTTTTTCAGGCAATGCTATAGGTCTTAATCCAGGATGCTATACATTCAATGATAGTGAACTTTATAAAGATGTGACGGTTCTTAAACTGATAACAACAACTGATTTTTTTAAACCAATAGATCAACCAAAAAATAAAAACCAACTAACCAAAGAAATCAGTGTCAAAACAGAAAGAGACCCATTTATAGTCAATAATGAAACCATTTCAAATGTGAATGATTCTTCTTCAAAAAATGTGCAAGAAGTTTTTCGTAGAGAACAAGTAACTACAAAAAAGATAGCACCTTCTTTTGTGACTGTATCTAAAGCTAGTGAAAAGATGACAGTAATAGGTTCAAGTGTAGGGATTGAGAACCAGCACATGCAAAGTAATAACACAATGGGTAACTCAAACTTGACCTTAAATGAACATAATAGAAATGACTTGAATTTAGCTGAAAATGTTACAAAAAATCTTGAATATGATTACTTTACCGACTCGAATGAACTGAGAAAGTCGCAGTCGTATTGTATACCTACAGTTCAGTCTAAAGGTAACACATCTTTAAATGATAAAGATCAGACCACTCATATTGAGCCAGAACTGTTATCAGATAATTCTTTGCTTCATTTGTCAAATATTAGGAACACAGTAGACGAATTAATGTTAACTACAGTCGACCCAGGTGGCACTTTGTTGGACAACTCAACTAGTTCAGACGAAGTTATAAATGTAGATCAGTTTGTCAATGAAAGGTTTAAGAAAATTACGGAGCCTGATTTAGAGTTAAATTTAGACTTGCCAAGTTTAGATCTATTCCAATTTCATAACATGTGAGGTAATTAAGTAGCTATTAGATAAAATATTTCTTAGTTTTTTTATTTATGTATTTATTTTATAGTGAATACAATTGTAAATGTAACTGATATAGACTGATATAATAAATTGTTTTTAATCTTTATATTTAATGTAAGTTTTTTAATAAATGCCAAAGCTATTAAGATTTTTTCTTGACAGTCAGGGTTTTAGGTTAGGTCATGGGATCAGTCGCGGGTGTAGGGAATCTGTTGTAGAGGTAATACTTTTTATCATGAACGACCACATCGATGTTTCTTAATAACTGATCCTCAGAAGACGTCCAACTTTCCCACGGCTTCACGTACCACAATCCGGGCAACTACATTGGTCTGCAGGCTAATGTAAGTGATGGTAGCCAGATATAGTGAAACTCTAGTTGCAGTAGTTGATTGTCTCGAAACTGACCATAGACAATACCTAAGGCTGTGGATTAGACAGTAAACAGCAGTAGTACCTACAGAATCAGCGTTTACACAGTGATGAGCAAGGCAACGGAAAACTATCTCATTCATATTTTTCACCGCCAAGTTATGACGATAGATTGTAATGAGAAAATAAGTACTGATCACGCATCTCGGAAGCCGGGATCCAGAGCGATCGGATTATAGAGCTTCTCACGTCGTCAGCAAACAAAATCCGTATAAAACGGAAAGGTTCGCAATACCAACATATTAAAAGATCGCTACGTGCAATATACAAAGTATGTATGAGATTGGAAATTTACACAAATCTGGTGGCCCAGATACAGGCGTCAACGACAGATAAAGAATAAACCACTATTCAGTTGGAACGGCTGACCAAGATGACAAATGAATCGGTGTCAACAAAAACGTTCTAAGTCATGAAAATTATTTTTGCGGAAAACTGGAAAAAACTCCTAGTGCAAAATAATATGTGTGTATATATGATATAAATATTTAAATTTTGTCGACTTAGTACTTTTTTGTTTACATTCCTAAGATGACACAAAAAACCTTCATTTTGTTCAAGAAAAATATATTTAACCTACAAAAATCCAATTTTAAGTAAACATTTTAAATTCAAATATTCAGTCATTTTTTGACTGCTTCAAAATGTCGTGTTTCCTCCTACTGGATTTCGTGTTCATCTTCTCCAGCATTGGGATTATCAGTTGTTGGCCACTCCATTAATTCGTCATAAAACTGTCTGATACTACCAGGTATATAAGGTAACAGCTTACCAATATCTTGGTGCTTCACTTTTTAAGGGTACTTTACAGTATGGATACCACATTATTGTGGGAAATTTAATTGATTGATTGTTGACGTGAGAACTTTTGTAGGTTTGTTCCATGAACCCATCAATAAAAGACCTACAAACAGTCACACCTTTAGCTTGTCATCCTGGTGCCTTAGTCGTGGACTAATACGCACCCGGATGCGCATCGCCCCGCCTTTGAACATCTTTATATTTTTCTATTGGCCGAGAGATCTGAAAATGCCATATAAATATTAATATACTTATAAATATGCGACATTTTTCAGCTCTCGGATCAATCTAGTCTCGGCTCCCAAATAGGGTCTCTGCACCCTGGGAGTCCGATGTCGGGACGCTGCTCCAGTTCTCCAGAAATTTAAGCCAGAAAACCAAAATAATAATATATAGAACACTCATCCTACCATGCTGACATATGGGTCAGAAACATGGACCATCTCCAAAACAGACGCAAATCTTCTGCTCGTCTTCGAAAGGAAGATACTAAGAAGAATAATGGGCGCATTCTGTGAGAATAGTATTTGGAGAAGGCGATATAATTTCGAATTGTACGAGAAGTATAAAAAAATAGTAAATGGTAGAGATGTAATATCCTTCATAAAAATAGGTAGGCTTAGATGGGCTGGACATGTGTCAAGAGCAAATGAAAATTACCCACCCAGACGAACTCTATTATCGGTCCCAGTGGGAAATAGGAGTAGAGGCAGACCACGACTGCAGATACGCAGAGGGTACTTCGAATATAATGGTCGAAGGCCTTCTGTAAGGCACCGTGGGAGTGTATAAGTGGCCATATTTTGACAAGCCCTTACATCCCATATGGTGATAAGCTGTTTCATAAGTTAAGTGCACGAAGGAACTTATTCCAAAAGATATCGTATTCTTAACAGGAACACGTTTTCCTCTTGTTTCCTCAGAAATGCACGTCTTTTTATACATAGTAGGTTGAATGAATGCAAAACACATTCACCGTTAGTTGCCTCAAATAAAAGATTTCCTGTACTGGAATCATGGGCAGCGGAATATTTTGCATATAATCGAAAGCTAGTGCTAGCACATAGGGCTCTTTTGCTTTTGTTTCTTGGTTATTTTCTTTTTTTAATTTATTGTAGAATTTTTTTGATCTAGGCTTGTGAATCATCAATTCAGCAACATTTCTTTTTGCTTCATCACTAAGATGAGGACTTCTCAGTTTTAAATTTAGTTCTTAACAAATACAGCATGAATCAATCTGGGGGCGACCAAATCGTAAATTGAAGTTGTCCTTGAGAAACCTTAAGAAAAACTCATAGCTGCATTTTGATTCGGGGTATTTCTCTTTAAACATATTGTATAAAATTGTAACATTCAACCTTGTGTCCACATATTTTATAGTCTTTCCTGCATATTTACTTTCTTTTAATGGATAACTTTCTACATGTTGTCTTATTAATAACCTGGTATGACCACTGATTGCATGAGTGCCCAATTTTTTTCCACAGAGATCCTTCGGGAGTTTACCCAATAATAATATTGAGCAAAGCCTTCTAATACGGCTTATTTTAATGCCATAGAGCGACTTAAAGGCTTCTAAACATACCCTTTCTCTAGTTTCACCGACAATTACCTCGTATGTAAAATAAACATGAGCAGCCCTCGCTTCGGCACCTCCTTTTCTGGGTCTGTGGGTTTTTACATTGTTGCAGGTAATTAATTTATTACGTAAAAAAATCATCAATTATATTTCACCTTTGAGTCTAGCATTTCTCACGATATTTCTTTTCCACTTAGTTTCGTTTTTTACTTTTCTTCCGTTGCTAGTACTGCTGAGTTCTTCATCCATTACAATTTTAATAAAAATACAATAAAATGATGCTAAATACGACTTTAACCTTACAAAAACATGTGATTATTTAATTTTATGAGGGACTCACAGAACAGTAATACAGTACAATACACAGATGTTGATAGTGTTGTCTACAAAAACATTCTGAGTCACTGACATAGAATCTTTTAGTTTACAATGATATATTTAAGCTTTCTCTTTAACATGCATCGAGAGTACAGACTTAGAATGTTTTTGCACCAAAAGATGCAGTTCTGTTCATAGAACAATTTTCCATCCAAATGTCAAAAATGAAAAAAAAAAAAATGAGTTAGAACGTTTTTGTTTACACCGATTCAAATAAACCTGACATAAATATTATGAGCAAATTTAATACAAAAGTAGTAAAAGGAAAAGTAGAAATTAGGACTTAAAGAGGGAAACAATCGTGGAGATGGTCTTATTAGCTTTTGTCAAGAACACAGTATGATTCTGGGTAATACCCTTTTCAAACTCCCTGCTCGTCAAGTATACGCGTAAAAATAAATCAAATTAATTACATCACTTTACCCGTAAGATACATAAATTTCATAAAATCTGGAAACAGCCAGGAGCCGATATTAAAACGTCACAATCTAGTTGTGTGCTGTGTTGGGTTAATACGCATTAAAAAATAATAATGAGATACCACGCAAGAAACTCACTTAATAATACACAGCAAGTCAATAACGAGTCACATAATGATCTGGTAAGCGAAATAGTATGTGCTGTATAAGATGGTATAAACCCACATACGTTATAGAAGCTCATGTATTGAAATATTTGCACATGTTAATCTACTGTGAAGCAACATCAATTGCTGTCATGAGCATTAAGATCAGGCCACGACATGAGGATCTGGAATCAGGAATGATCCCAGAATGCCACCCGGGGAAATACGATTGATAAGAAAAATTGAATGACTGCGTAGGGATATTGGATAATTGACAATTATACACAGAGTATATTTGAGGACTGAGAACCAGAAAGGTAAGCAAGCGAGCTGAAGAGGTAATGCTGAGCACTACGATACACGTACAACAGAACCATCCGTTTATTCGTTCCGCCTAAGGAGATACAAAGTAAATAACCACCTGAAATATGACAATACACTCTTTGAGAATTAGCCAAGTACCGCCCAATACTTTCCTTCCAATTTTGTATAATTTGGTCACATCGTGAATAATCCAGCTTATCTACCAAAACTGTGCTCTAAACAATAGCATCAACAGAAACGATACGCTAAGGGTTTCATATGCTGCAAAGAACAACAATTTATAATCGACGGTCATACGCCAAAAAAATGTTTTACGGTTTTTATTGAATACAAGAAAGCCTTTGACTAAGTCCCGCATAAATGTTTTATAGATGTATTACAAATATATAGTGATATTTTTAAAACACAATAACATATTGCAACACAAAAATTCACCTTCAAATACCCGATTAAAACCATATCAAAACTGAAAATATCTCAATCAAACAGGGTCTATTTCAAGGGACTAGTTGAGTCGAGCGTGGTTCTATCTAACGATAAACCTTCTATCCCAGTTACTGAATTTTACTGACTTAAATGACTCCGACCTAGAGGTTCAAAGTGTCGGTTTGTCGTCCTTTTGAATAGAGTTTTAGTAAATACGTGCAACTAATTTCAGGAAGTAATTCTGCAGGAAAAATAATGAGTTTGCTGTATAAACGTATGTCCGCGAATGCTTCCTTTTCCGAGATATGGGGTGTTAAAATTTTTCTTACAACGATTTATTTATTGCCCTGAAACCGGTTGGGGTATACAAATGAAATTTGCTGGGTTTTAAGACTTAGATATTGTGATTTTTTTTATATACAATTAGGAATTTTATATTCATCATTGTCGCCCATACAGGTAATTTTTTACCAAAAACTTTTTTTTCTACGGTAAAATGCTGAGGCGAGCGTCACGGAACTAGAGCCACGAGAAGGCGTCGTCACGGGTAGCTTAATAGAATAGCGGTACTTGACATCGATTCATTACTCTCGATCAATTCATATCTAGTCATCATATATTTACTCGAAACAGATTTAAATTAAAAACTGTATGAAAAATAAACTAACAAAATATATACATTAAATGAAAACTAAACAAGTAAAAGAATATCTGTCACTAAAAGATTCGATCCGTAATTTATATAATAATTAAATGTACTATATGTATATATATATATATATATATATATATATATATATATATATATATATATATATATATATCTTCTTCTTCTTTAGATGCAAATCCACTAATGGATGTTAGCGATCACATTTTCCATTAATTCTCTATTTCTTGCAATATGTATCAGAGATTGTATGTCGTTAATCCCTGTCCATTGCCTTATGTTTCGGAGCCAGGACATTTTCTTGCGTCCCATTCCTCTCTTGCCTTCAATTTTACCCTCGATTATAAGTTGGAGGAACTGGTATTTTTCATTTCGCATGATGTGACCTAGATACGCCGTTTTCCTTTTCTTGATGGTTTCGAAAAGTTGGCGTTCTTGGTTTATTCTTTTAAGGACATCTATATTTGTGATTTTCGCTGTCCATGGTATTTTTAGGATACGGCTATAGACGATAGACGATATATATATATATATATATATATATATATATATATATATATATATATATATATATATATATATATATATATAGACTCAAAAATTTGGTAGTTCTGCAGTATTTTTTGGTTTTTTTTAATTCAATATCTTTTAATCGTTGTATTTTACAACGAGGCTTTTAGTTTGATATTTTACACCATATATTTATTCATTATATATCTATTAAAAAATAATAAAGAACTTACCGATTTTCTTCTTTTCAAATTGAAGATAAATCCAATTATATCAAAAATAGCAATGGTACATTATGGCACACTAGTAATTGTTTTATAGTTTATGTTTTTAGTAGAATTGTATCGATAAATACGTGAAACTAAGGAATGCAAACGAAAAAACACTACAAACAAAATCGCCACAACAATAATTGCATTATAGGGTCTTACGAACTAACTACACACAGAGCCAAATATATTATTTTTTTTTATAAATAAGCTCGATTCGTCGATTTTTTTTTAAAGCAAACTTGTCTATAACTTTTTCATTAAAGTTTGGTATTTCTTTTATAAGTGTTTTTTCTACTGACAACATAAGTCGGTCTTCAGTCATGGAATTTCTCAAGAATGTTTTAATCCGTTTTAAACTCGAAAAGCACCTTTCAGCTTCTGCCGTACTCATGGGCACTGTAATTAGAATTTGAAGCAGTTTTACAGTTTCTTGAAAAGGCTCTGTTAAATTATTTTCAATTAAAAATTTTAAAAAAGGTATTGCCCCATTAATGTCTCTACAGTCTCTTCTAAAATAAATAACAGATAATTCAGTCTTCAAGCGCTCCCATCTAAATTTGGATATGACGCGCAAGTCAGGCTTAAATTATTATCTGGGAAATTATCACAATAATTATCAAATTGCTCAGGATAAAGCAATGAAGTTGCAAGTAGGTGACTTTTAAAAGCAAATCTATCATTTGCACAATTTATGATTATATCACAAACTTCGATAGATGCTCTCCGATGACCTACTGGACTGTTATCCTTCCATAACCTTTTAGTTGGTAATGGTTCAACGCATAAACTAGAACCTTGGTCAATGGTATCATCTATTGAATTTCTAACTGAATTCATGTATCTTTCGAAATCTGTCACCTTTTTATTGATTTCCAAAGGATCCGTTTTAGTCTTTTGAAGGGCATTATACAAAACGTCTACTTGTGGCATTATGCGATGGAAAAATGTTAACCAAAAAACAAAATTTTGATCCACTAGTATTCTTCAAATCTAAGACGCTGAACTACAGACAGCTGCCTTATCAAACGATTCTTCTATTTCTTCCATACATTCGATAAAAGAAGATCGATGTTCAAACAGAACATTAACAGTTCGAATATTGAAGTTCCAGCGAGTTGGAGCGCCATGAGGAATTTTTTTTGGACGATTTTATCTAAAACTGCCACTCGTTGTGGCGAATTTTTAAAAAAGGTAGGGATTTCATTTAAATTTCCAAAAAAAAGTCTAACTTGAGAGTTTTCGGAACAAGCCTTAGACATTATTAAATTTAATTGATGCGCGTAACAGTGTACAAAATGAGCAAATGGATATTTTTCTTTGATTCTGGCTTGAACTCCTGCGTGCTGTCCACACATGACCGCTGCCCCATCATAACTCTGAGCAATTAGTTTATTATTTGAGCTTTCCAGGATAGGATCCAAAACACTGAAAATGTTTTTGCTTAAAGTATCTGCATTTAATTTTGAAGGTACCACATATGTCCAAAATCGTTCTACCGGTGCTCCATTTCGACAATATCTAAATACTACAACCATTTGTGATTTTGCTGAAATGTCTGTAGTCTCGTCGGCCATGACAGCTAGATATGGAGAGTCCCGAATTTCCTCCAAAATTTTATCCTGGCATAATTCCAACATGCAGTCCAAAATATCATTTTGAATTTCTTTAGAAATGCCCTTAAAAACCGTCGATTCTTCCAAGTGTTGTGCTAAAGTTTTATCCAATTCAGCAGTAAAATTTATGAGGCCGCGAAAAATTCCAGGATTGTCGGATGTTTGTGTCTCGTCGTGTCCCCGAAGCGCCAATTCGAAAACACTACAAAATTTTATGCAGTCTATAATTTTTGAGAGAACATACCTATTTTTTGTTACAGCTTCATTGAATTTTTGAATATTTATCCAGTATGCAGAATCTAACTGTTCTTTAATATTCTTCTTCTTCTTCAAGTGCCCTGTCCGTTGCGAACGTTGGCTATTAACATGGCAATTCTGATCTTATTTGCGGCGCTTCTGAATAGTTCGACCGATGTGAGCCCGAACCACTTCCTCAGATTTTGGAGCCACGAGTGTCTTCTCCTGCCTGGCCCTCGCTTACTGTCTATTTTTCCCTGGACAATCAATTGCAGTAGACGGTACTTATCGTGTCTCAATATTTGGCCTAGATATTCAAGCTTTCTTTGTTTAATTGTATTCACGATTTCTTTCTCCTTTCCGATTCTTTGGATTACCTCTGTGTTGGTGACATGTTCGGTCCAGGATATACGAAGAATGCGTCGGTACACCCACATTTCGAATGCTTCTAGTTTTCTCGTGAGCGTCTCCGTCAGCGTCCAGGCCTCCACACCATACAGTAAGATCGGAAAAATGTAGCATTTAACTAGACGTAGTTTTAGGGGAAGAGACAAATCCCTGCTTATGAGGAGCTTTTTCATATTGCTAAATGCTGCTCTAGCTCGTTCTATTCTCGCCTTAATTTCTGTGGCCTGTTCCCATTTTGCATTTACGTTGGTGCCAAGGTACACATAAGATTCTACATGGTCAATTAGCATGTTACTTATCCGTAACTGTCGAGCAGGCTGTTGCTTCCTGCTTATCAGCATCCACTTTGTCTTCTTGAAGTTGAGGCTCAGGCCGTATTCCTCACTAACTGAATAAACTCTTTCCATTACCTGCTGTAATTCGTCTATGGTACTGGCAAGGATCACCGTGTCGTCGGCATATCTTATATTGTTTGTTAACTCGCCGTTTATTTTTATGCCCTCATTTGCATTTTCCATACATTTATTAAATATTTCTTCGGAATAAATATTGAATAGGAGTGGGGATAATATACAACCCTGACGGACACCTCTTTTGATCTGCACACTTTTAGTGAGTTCGTTGCCAATTTTTGCTCTTGCTGTTTGACCCCAGTATAGGTTTGCCACAATTCGAATGTCCTTGTCGTCAATACCTGTCTTTCGCAGAATATCTATCAATTGTTCATGATTGACATTGTCAAATGCTTTTCTAAAATCCACAAAGCACAAATACACGTCCTTATCAACGTCTCTACACCGCTGTATAAGCACCTGGAGAGCGAAAATTGCTTCTCTAGTTCCAAGTGCTTTCCGAAAGCCAAACTGCGATCTATCAATATTTGACTCACATTTATCATATATTCTTCTATGAATGATCTTAGTGAACGCTTTAGTGACATGATTAATCAAGCTTATAAGCCGGTAGTCATCACAGATCTGGGCCTTTGGTTTCTTCGGGATTGTAATAAATGTTGACTGCAGCCAGTTCTCCGGGATTTTACCGCTATTATATATGTTGTTAAAAAGTTCAACTAGATTATCAAGGAACTGTTTGTCTGATTTACATAGGATCTTTAATATTTCGCAGGGTACATTGTCCGGACCTGCTGACTTATTGTTTTTTAGTGCTGCAATGGCATCTTCTATCTCCGATTTAAGGATTGAAGGTCCTGTTTCTCCTTCTCCATATAGGTGATCATCAGTCCTGTCAGATGCAAATAATTTTTCTATGTATGATTTCCATGTTTCTAAGATCGCTGATGGCTCCGAGATAAGATTTCCATCGCCATCTTTTATGCTGTTGGGTGACTTATTGAATTTCCTCTTGTTTGTCATTGATTTTATTTTTTTGTGCATATTGTAACTGTCGTATTTTCGTTCGTATTGTTCTATTTCCCTGCATTCGTTGGAAAACCATTTTTCTTTGGCTTCTCGAATTTTCGTTCTTATGATTTTGTGGATCTGCTGGTATTTTTCTTCATTTTTATTCTTGAATTTACGTCTTTCATCCATCATATCCATTATCTCATCAGACATCCATTCGTTCTTCTTTCGTCTGTCACGCTTTAATAGAGTCGCGCATGTTGTTTGGATTGCTTCCCTCGATTTATCCCATCTCTCTATTATGTCCGACGTGTTCTCGTTAATGTCGTTTATTTTCTTTCCTAGTTGTTCTCGTACTTTTATTTCGGTTTTTGGGTTAGTGAGTTTCTTAATATCAATTGTGTTTAAATTAGATCTTTTCTCGAGCCGTTTTACTCTCATGACCATTCTGCATACCAACAGATTGTGGTCCGTAGGAACATCGGCACCTGGGTACGTTTTTGATGATTTTATCATGTTTTTATATCTTGTTGGTACTGCTATATAATCTATCTGATTCCTTATGATGTTGTCAGGTGAGTCAGCGGGGGATTTCCATGTGTAAAGTCGACGTTTGGGGAGCTTGAAGAGTGTATTACTTAATAGCAGGTTATATTCCTGGCAGAAGCATATAAGTCTATCACCTCTATCGTTTCTCTCTCCTAGGCCGAAGTTACCCACGATCTCATTCACCTTGCCTCTGCCAACCTTTGCGTTAAAATCTCCCATCACTATTGTTACTTCATGTTTTTTTGTCATTTTCATCAGGCTTCCCAGTTGTTCATAGAATTCTTCGCTGGTTACCTCATCTTTATCTGCCGTTGGCGCGTATACCTGTAATATGTTAATATTCACCGGTGTTGTTTGAATTTGTAAAAGCATTATTCTATCTGAATGGGGAGTGAAAGATTTTACTGCCGAATTAATACGTGGGGCAACTATTATTGCGGTGCCGTTTCTGTGATGTGTTGTGTCGTTTCCAGCATAGTAAACTTTATATCCAAGTATATCGCATTGTCCAGAGTTTTGCCAGTGTGTTTCACTAATTCCCAATATATCAATTTTTAATCTTTTCATCTCTTTTACAATGTTATGAGTTTTGCCGCTCTCGTACATACTTCGTACATTCCAAGTTCCAATCCTTAGGTGTTGAGGACTTGCTTCCTTTTTTAGGCCGTAGGGATTTCGCTGGCTGACGACCAGGGAGGCCCTACTATTTGTTTGTGTGCATCCTCCCCTGCCGGGTCTTGGGATCCGATCACCATGATCAGTAATGTTTTTGTTATCGTAGTGTATTGCCATGATAACTATTCTAGGAAATTCTTATGGGGTGGTTTTCCGTTGCCTTCCCCATCGCAGTACCACAACCATTCAAACTGCTCCAGTCATGCTTGTGGTAGTCCAGTTTTAAGCCGATCCAGGATCATTTCCTTTGCGCCTTGAGCTGGTACTGATGATCGCTGCTGCCCTTCATCAGGGTATCACTCGGTAATCACTCGGTGAAATTTTCGCCATATCTGGCTACCCTCACTTAGTTTAGCCTGCAGACCAATGCAGTTGCCCGGGGTGTGGCACATGGAGCCATAAGTGAGAGTTAGGTGTCTTATGAGGACCAGTTATCCAGAACCATCTCCCGTCTATGACGCTCGATGTGGTCGTTCCGATAAAAGGTACTACCTCTATAACACAACCCTTAATATTCACGGAGCCTAATAAAGCATATTCCATTTGATTGTGCAAATGATGCTTAGAAGTTTCGTGCTTTTTTATTTTATCACTTAAATGTACTAAGTCTGTTACACCAACTTGCGTCCATGACTTATCACCTCCAAAGAGTACACAAGGAAAACAGAAAAGAGCGTTTTTTCTGTTGCAGCCACATATCCAACTATTTCTCGTATAAATATCGCAATTAAATTGTCGTTTGTAATTTTTCCCTCGGCTTGATCCTTCTTTTACGATTTTAATATCTGGCAAAGGACGTCCTTTGCATTTTAATTCTAGTTTTTCGTCATAAGAATATTTAAAGAATCTCTTAACATTAATCAAATTATAAATAACATCCATCCTGAACAGCACTTTTATTCTCATATACTTAATATAAATACCGAATTACGTGCAGGACAACTTATTTTAACAGTCGTCGCGTCGCGATCACCGATTATTTAAAATTACAATAAACGTAGGTTTGTACACACTAGTTCGAACTGCGACAAATGCAGCTCAAATATTGCTTTCAGTCGTCGCCTGAAAAGTGTAGGCGAGGGGTTGAGCGGGTGTTATCGGGGATATCTTTAACAGTTCACACCTCGGAGTAGCACCGGTCCGGTCAAATAAGTGGGACTTGCTGTTGCCATGAGATGCGACGGACGACAGATTAAAATAAAGGCGGCCATGCACGAAAACCATCTAAATGAATTTAAATTTTATAAGTAGTGATATTTTTTATTTAATTTTCAAAGTAATTTTGTTTGGATTATTTTGGTGGTTCTGCAGCTCCGCAGCACTTATATACCAACCGCCACTGATATATATATATATATATATATATATATATATATATATATATATATATATATATATATATATATATATATATATGACAGGATCCAACTTGTAAATACAATACATTTTGGAGACGGCATTTTGGAGAGAACGGCATTCCCGTTCTCCTCCGCCAATCCTGCCGGTTCAAGGCATGCTCCTCCTCCTCCAAACCTCTCGATTCCATCGCTCTTCTAATTCTTTCATTCCATCAGCGTCGAGGTCTACCTCTTTTTCTTCTTCCAGGGGGCTTCCATCTGTGAAATTTTTGGGGTCAACCTTCGTCAGGCATTCTCAATAGGTGTCCAAACCATTTTAAACCTCTTTTTTCTATTCTGTCAATAACCGTTTCTGCAGCTTTCATGGTATTTCTTATAGATTCGTTGGTCTTCCTTTCCAACCTTGATGTTCTAGCAATTCTTCTCAAATAATCCATTTCAACTGCCAACAATTTTCTCTTCAGGTCTGCATTAATTGTCCATACTTCAGAGCCTTAACAAAGAACTGATTCAACCATGGTTTGCCCTATTCTTTTTTGTTCCTTTTGGAAACGTTGCGATCCCACCATAAGGAGTTCAGACATCCTACAATTTTACGTCCCTGATTAATTCGGTGTTTAATTTCGGTTTCCCCCAAGCCGTTCTTATCAATCAGTGCACTTAAATATTTAAATTTTTCCACTTGTTTTATTTCCACGTCCTGGTCTATCAACACTTCAAACCTTGCATCTGAATTGATAACTAAATATTCTGTTTTCTTCATGCTGACTTATAACCCCCATTTTATATATTCTCTTTATAGACCCTTTATCATAAATTCTAGATCATAAGAATCTTGAGCTAAGACGACTTGGTCATCCGCAAAGTTGAGGGAGAACAGTATGTAATTTCTCATGGGAATTCCCATTCCCTGGCAGTGGTTTTTCCAATTTTGGAGGGCTGCCTCAATATATAAATTAAACAGTAAAGGTGACATACTGCATCCTTGTCTTAGTCCTTTAGTTACTTTTATTGGCTCTGATAGTCTATTTCCGATTTTTAGGTAAGTAGTGTTATCCCTGTATACTTCTGTGATTATTCCTAAAAGGTATGGACTAATGCCGAGTTGTGGTAAAGCTTGTCACAATTTAAGTCTTGGAACTGACGCCTTGACTATACACCTTTTCATTACGGACTTCATTACTGTAATGCGGTGGAGCTCCATCTTGTAGAAACCACATATTTTGCCTTATTGCAATATTCACTTCTTCCAAATACTCTTGTAAATCGTTTGCCAAGAACTGCAAATAATTATCACCATTTAAATTGTTGGGAAGAAATACTGGGCCTATTAGATTGTTTTCCACATTTCCTGCTCAAACAATAACTTTGAAAGTCCTTTGGTGATGAGTCGTTTTTTTGGCGTGATGATTTTCGTCATCCCAAATGTGCTCATTATGATGGTTTGTTATTTCATTTATACTGAAGGTAGCCTCGTCGGTAAACAGAATATTTCTAATAAAATTAACATTTCGAGTGTTTTCCATTAACAACCAATCGCAAAATCCAATCCTTTTAGGATCATCTTCAACCAATAACTCTTGAACCGTTAAGGGTTTAAGCAGCTGATCCTTCAAACGCCTCCAAACCGTTACGTGAGGAACATTTAGTTGAACAGCTATTACCCTTGTACTTCTTCCAGGGACTTCTTCAATGATTTCTAAAATATCTTTATCAGTTGCATCTATTATTGGACGACCACTATTGCCAGCAACTTGCGGTTGGAATGTACCCGTTTCTCATAAACGACAATCAATTGTCAGATATAATCGTCTATCGGGTGTATTTCGATTGGGGTATTTTACTGCATAATGCCTTGCGGCTGCTGCACTATTTCCTTGACATTCACCTACGATATTCCGGATAGTTTATTGAAATTATAATTTAATCTGATCCAACTTACCCAAAGTTAAATGCATATCTGCCATTTCCTGAAATATGTAGGCCATTGTAATAGCAAAATTTTTAATATTAATCTTATTCACACAATAAATGATAGCTTCAAATGATTGACTATTATTGATGGAACTGTTTGTAATTATTGTATTTGTAGAAACTAATTGTAATTTTATTGCCAACTAGGAAAAAACTAGTTTTTCGAAAAAGTGATAATGGGCAATAAAGTTTTAAAAATAATGTGTTAAACTAATGATGCCACAAAATTCATTTGATTTGAACGTATTCAAAAGTTTGGACTGATTTAGGGCTGCACACCACCCTTAAAACTTTTCTGTGAGCTTAGATTTTGTTGTTTCTTTTGTATGAAAAATTCTTTCAGAACAAGAAGGTAACGTGTCCATTTTTATTAGAAAATATCAAGTAGTTTAGGAGATAATGCAAAAAAAAATTTTTATTTTGTAACTTCAAAGAGCTGTAACTTTTTTTGTATACACTTTTGTATTAATGTAAGTTGGATTCAATCAATTTATTTATTATTGATTTAATTTATGATATACCTTTTTGAAACACCCTGTATTATATCATAAGTAGTCATGGAATAAGAACTTTGTATAATTTTATTGTAGCATATCTACGTTTTGTTTTTATTCAGTAAAACGATTAATTTTATTTAATTGTGGTGAAATTTAAAGACAAACACAAATTGATCATAAAGTTATTTCTCAGATTGTAAGATATCTTCAATCGGCATAAATATGATTTAATAGTAAGAATTAATCACTTGTCCAAAAGCAGTGCCAGTTTCAGTGTAATTAAAAACAATAAAAGTTATTCTTCAGGCGTTATATTGAAATATTTATTGTACCTAAACCTATCTGAATCGAAATCGTTTGTTTTCACTTGATTATTTTCTCTTTTTGATTTGGAACCGCTAATCTGAAAGATCAATAATTATATAAGTACAATGCATGTTTGTATAAACATTAAAACATATTAATAGATTTTATTTTTCATCTTTTACATTACATTTTATTACATATTTATTTCATTACATCTTATTTGATTACATAATGAGGCAGTTTCGCCGAAGGAGAGACCATTCAGCACATGATTGAAGAATCCCTTTGAGGAAATTTGATGGAGACCTACTGGACTTTGCCTACTCAATACCAGAGTCTAGTAAATACCTAAACGATTAACTGTTGTAATATAGTCCAGGGAAATAAGATTTATCTCGTGACACTGACTCCTTCAGGCACACGACAGTTGTTTTGAGTAGTATGGATATTTATAACAAGAACTTATATGTTTCCTGTAGTCGGTTTTTTGGACTTAATTAGTTATTAACAAATTAAAGTTAAAAAACGGTAAATTTTTGATTTTTGCGCCTATCAGAAAAAAGTTACATATTTAAAACAAATTTGACAGTAAGAAGCTTATAAGTCATAAGTCAACCTTCAAAACGACCTTTTTTAAAATATTTCTATCCTTTTTTGTTCCAAAATAAGTTAAAAATTTCATCGGTTTTTTATAAATGTTAATAACTTCTTTAAAACTGAACCTAAAATCTTATAGTTACATTGAATGTTGGGACTTGTGGTGTTTAAAATATGATCAAAGCGATCGGTCAAATAGTTTAAACGTTATTTTATTTCTTCTTCTTCTTCCTCAGCTTTTTGCGTTTCAGAGGTTGCTGTTTCTTACTTTTCGTCGCCACTTATTTCTGTCCATCGGGTCACCTAAACGTTTCTCTCCCAAGTCTTCTGTCACAGTCTTTCCATCTTCTCCTCGGTTTTTCTTTACCTCTCTTTCCATCAACTTCTAACAGCTCTATCCTTTGTCCCACATAGTCTTTATTTTTGCGTCTGACATGACCAAACCACTGCAGTCTTTGTTCTTGAATCTTTTTTGAGACTGTAGTCACCCCGGCTCTTTCCTGATCCTGTCCCTTCTAGTCTTACCAAACATCCACCATAACATTTTCATTTCAGCTACCTCCATCTTCTTTCCCTGACCGCCAACACTTCACCGCCGTACACTAACGCAGGTCTCACCACACTTTTGTATATCTTTCCTTTCAGCCCTTTCTCGATTTTTAGATCACAAAATACCCCGTTCATTCGCTTCCAGTTAAACCAACCAGCCTGTATCCTATGGGCAATTGATCTAGTGTCCTATTCTTCGTTATGTAGGAGCCAAGGTATTTAAATTCTTCTACACTTCCTAGTTTTTCTATAAGTAATTCTATGTCCTCAACCATTCCTCTACTCTCTAACCACATATACTCAATTTCGACCTGCTAATGTTAAGACCTACCTTTTCAATAGCCCTTCTCTAATCCTCCGGCTTCTCCTCTAACATATCTTTGCTCTCCTCAACTAACACGATATCATCAGCAAATAGCATTGATCAAGGAGCCTCTCCCTAACTTTCTCTGTCAGTACATCCATAACAAAAGTAAACAGGTAGGGACTTAGTAAAGAACCTTGATGCCAACCAACTTCATCGTTCTACTACCAAGTTTCTTTGTCCCTAGTACTTCCTCTCCTACTCACACAACTTTACTGTTGGCTCCTACCAGTCATTTACCGTATCTTTTTAGTATCGTAACAATTTAGTTTTTTTTTCTGAGAATTTACTCCAGCTTATTTTTCAAATATACTGTTGTAAAAACAACATTTTATATTAATTTCAGTTTATTTTTCGTTTCCACAAATGTTGAATTTTATCTTATGCGACAGACTGTACCTTTTGATTGCAGGGTGTTTTTGCCATAAATTTCTTAGAAGGGCCTCCTTGGGTAAAACTGACGCCGATCGGTAGACAAGATAAGGTTTGGTTCAAGCCAAAAAAGAATCGCATATGTGATTAGTGTCTCAAGTTAACAGCCGAAGGTATCGGCTGTGTGCTGGTACTCGGTACGCTATAATCTCTTACTCTCAAAAGTGCAGTGAAAAGGTGCATTAGTTTTCGCTATGTTCGCGCGCCCTAAAACGCCGGTAGAATAATGAACAATGTGGTAAAACTAACTTTTTCATTAGTAATAGTGCCTTTGTAAATATTTTATCGTTATTAAATGTGTAGTATCGATTCCACTACTACTACTACTTGTCGGTTTATAACGTTCTCCGCCGTTTTCCGACTTCCAATCGCCACTTAGACCGGTTGTTCCATAGATCTTCTTCTATGGCCCTCTCTCTCAGTTCTTTATTTATTCCTTCGCTCCAACTTTTTCTCGGTCTACCTCGTTTTCTCTTTCCTTCTGGTTGCCACTTTAGTATTTCTTTTGGCATTCGTTGTTCGTCCATTCTTTTTAAGTGTCCGAACCAGATAAGTTGTTTTGTTGTTAGGTCATCTGTGATTGTTCGTTTGATTCCCATTATTTCTCTAATGCGTTCGTTGGTAGTATCGATTAATTACGCTTATTTTTCTCTAAGTACAAACCCCTATAAAACCAAACACATACGGAACCATCGCCGTGAAGTCTTCTTATCTATATCGAAGGAGACTCTTGTACAGTCCATGGTCCTAAAATATTTTCTACTGTACACCCACAGGGGAAAGTAATTTCTCCCGAACAATTGTTGGAGATCAGTCAAAAGTTCCATCATATACTATAAAGTAAGGTATCAGTTTCTCCGAATGGTCAAAGACAGAAATATAGGCTATAAGGGACTAAATAAATATCTACTCTATGTTAATCTCCCAGAGCTCACTGATTAGAACTACATTAAACCCTAGGTGATAACTAATCTGGTTGTAACAAATATTTTGCAGGTATATATAAAAAAATGTGTTTTAAAAATCTAAATCGTTTCATAACCTTGTTAATTAACATGGAATTATCTTTAATGTTGAGCAAAAAAGGTAAAACTGCTAGGCAAACAAAAATTTACGAATGTTCAATGCACATGTATTATATCGAAAGGATTTACTGTAAAGGACTTTTTATTAATACTTTAAAAAGAGATTATAAAAGGATTTTTTAAATTCAATTTAGAAATTACTTGTTTCATATTTCCATTACTATAGTAGGGTGGCTGTCGAGTGTCTGGCGACAATCCAAAATAGTCACAAAGTCGTGAAATACATTTTAGCTAAGTCATTATGTCAGGATTTAAGCGTATTTCTATTACTAGGTATGGTGATTCAAATAGTTAGGATTTTGACAACTGAATTCAGTTGTGACGGAGAATGATGCGATACCTTAACCGCTACCATTGTTTAAAAAAGAACTGTTGCCATTATTTTTTTTAAACAATGCCGCTACTTATGTTTTTTAAGGAATATTCCTATTTTAATGTTTATCAATGACATATCGATACCTTCAAGTATTCGGAAGAAGCGTTTATTAAACACTTTTAAGTTGTTAACTTATCAAAAATCAAAATATTAGAAATAAGTTACATTAGTTTTAAAATTAGTTAAAATTTTGTACACAAAACAAATAAATATTACAAGGAAGTTCATGAAGGATTAATTAAATAATTTAATGAATGTATTCTGATGGAGAACGTAACTTAAGTTGGCTAGAAACAGTTTCCGGGTAAAAGTATATTGAGTGATCGATAAGGAGCGTAATATTGTTGATTAATTTAAAAGAATGCTTTTATGGTGCTCCAATCGAGTAATTTGAAAATAAACACTTAATACTTTAATTTAAATAAGATCAATCAGGGTAAATGTAGACAGGGGCAAATGAGGACATCGAAAATAAAATCGTTAATAAAAGCGCTATGTTGAATTTGTTTTTGTATCTCCCTTCTATACTTAGGTGACATCTACCAGTAATCTACGAACTTACAATAAAAAGCTGTTATTTTAACGCACCTGACACTGAAAGTTAACCTATAAAATATTTGGTGTATCGGTTTGGTCGGCTGTTACGGTAAGTACTGTTACCTTAAAAATATTTAAAATATTGAATTATTAAGTAGAACATTTTTTTAATACTTGATTTAACTGCAAACCATTGTGAGATGTTTATTTTGTGTGTCCACAATTACCCCAAAATAATATGTACAAGAGGTAAATGAAGAGAGAATTTTGCGGACGCGTCCCCAATTACCCCTAATTACTATTATACAGAGACGTGGTTTCTAGTTGATACTCATTTTTGACGTGACAACGTCTTAAATTAGGTTGTGGCTCGGAGTCACTCATGAAAAAGTGTAACGCCCGCTCACGTCTGTTACGATGAGTCACCGAACGAGAGAGAGGCCCGCCGGACCGGCGAATGCCTTGCGTATCTCTCCCACTCAAACATGATCGGTCCGCTGCGCGCGCAGCACTAGAAAATTAGGCGCGTTGAATCGGTGCGTGCTTGTGTCTCTGTCTTTCTCGAGCGTTCTTGGCGTTGGAAAAACCGAGAAAGCGTCATAATACAAGTTCACACGTGTGGTTAAAGTATCGTCAGCTGTGTCTGTAGTGAAAATGTGGAGTGCTTAGATTCGTCATTTACAACAACTACAACAATAAAGGTAAATAATTGTACACTAATATTTCATTATCGTAAACTATGATTGATTGATTAATTGTTAGATTGACACAAAAGTTGAGAAACTGAGTTTATAGGTTATGTCATACTATTGACAAATGTTGATAGTGTTAAGTAAATTATTAGTTTAAATCAATATTATTCTACCGAGAAAAAGACGTTGTCACGTAAAATCTTCGCCCGTAAAACCGACTTTACAGGCAACCGATTTTTTTGTTACAGGTTAAAATAAATTGCACTATGGTAAGAAAATATATTAAAAAAAGACCAGAGAAAACCGACACGGCAGAAAACGTAAAAGCTGCCGTAAACGACGTCAAAAACCACAACCGTTCTTATCTCTCCGCTGCAGAATATTATGGAGTTCCAAGAAGCGTTATATTTAACCGAATAAATGGAAGAAAAACTTCACTAGAATCTTTCGGCGCTGGTCGGCATAAAGCTCTTTCAAAATAAGTTGAGAGTCAACTAGAACAGCTAATTTTAGCGAGAGCCGACTTTGGTTATCAGATGGATAAAGAAGAATTATTATCTTTCGTTCAAAGTTATTGTCAAGATTCAAACATTTCCACTCCTTTCAAGCAAAATAAACCCGGTCAAGACTGGTACAAGAATTTTATGAATCGACATCCTCGATTATCATTAAAGAAACCACAAAGTTTGCAAAATAAAAGGGCCCTGTCTTCTGATCCTTTTGTTGTAGTAGACCATTACAACAAATTGTAAATGAAAATTTATTTGATCAAATTCCCGAGCTTTTCTTCAACTGCGACGAGTCTGAATTTTGTACGGCTCCCTCCAAAATTAAGGGTATTGGCCAAAAAAATAAAGCGCTTTATCAACGCATTCGTGGCACAGGTCGTGAAAATATATCAATCAACTATTGCATTAGCGCTGATGGTTCTTATTTACCACCTCACATAATTTTTCAAGGAAGTGCAGTCTTACCAAGATGGACTGGAAGTGGTTTAGATTTTCCGGGGACCACATATTCGGCCACTCCTAAAGGATATATGGAAGAGCCAGTCTTCTTTACTTGGTTTGTTGGTCAGTTTATACCCCATGTGAAAAAAGTTAAAAGATCACTGCCAAATGTGGAGCCTACACAAAAAGCAATCTTAATGTTTGATGGACACAAAAGCCATATAAGTGCAAGACTTGTACAAACTGCCCTAGAAAACCAAATAATTTTATTTCGACTTCCTAGCCATCTAACACACAGACTGCAGCCTCTAGATTTTTCTATTTTTAGTCCTCTAAAAACAGGATGGAATAGAATATTACTCACAGAAATGAAAAAATGTTTGGGTGTTATCAATAAGAACAAAATGTCGAAAAAAGATTTTTCTATTGCCATCAAAGAATTATGAATAAAATATCTAACTCCGGATATCATCGTTCCTAGATTTGTTGGTACAGGTTCTTTGCCAGTGGACCAAAGTAAATTTCCAGAGGATGATTATGACCAAGTTGCGTTAGCTAGGTACAAATCTATCAATAAAAAACATATGACTGCCGAGGACACATTAACCACAAGTTTGGGAAATGCTGATACCAGTCAAATGACTTCTGGTTCCAACGTTTCAATAAGCGAATTAACAAATGATAATGCCGCTAAACGAAATGTAATTGATTTCTTCGTGAATAAATTAAAGACGAATGTAGAAAGTTCGGTTACTCCAACACCAGTCAAATAAAGACAAATACGGCTTAAGAAACTTTAATATGGAGAAGTTTTAACTTCTGAAGAGGTTTTAGAACGACTGCGTCATGAAGAAGAGAGAACAAAAAGTAAAGCTACCAAACGAAAAACCGGCAAAAAAGATAAAACTGCACAGAAAACTAGAACAAAAGAAAAAGGTTCTAAAGAAAAATATTTCGGAAAGTGAATCTGATACCAACGAAAATTTGGAAAAAAAATGCAAGAGAATATGAGACAGATCGATAGCGATATAAGCTTGAATTATGATACCGACGATGATACGACTGGGAATTTTTTAGATGTTAGTTCGTCGAAGAAAAATACAATTGAATTAAGGCGAGAAAAAGTGCAGCGAGATATACAGATGGCAACAGATAAGCCATCCAATAGTAATATTTCCCAACTATCAGGCTGCAATGATAGTTGCCAAGATTTACTTAATCGTTATTTTACAGTAACCACTTCGAAAACATGGTACGTTGGTCTGGTATCGAAAATTGTTTCCGATAAAGAAGTGAAAATGACATTTTTAGATTGACTAGGAAGTACCTTTAGATGGCCAATGCATCTGACGATTGAGAATGTAGCGGTAGAATCAATTATAATGGAGGTATTTCCAGAAGGCAAAAATCCCGTAACATTATACCCTTCTATTAAGGACATTGAACAAGCCTGGAAAGAGTCGAAGATTTCTCACAAATAGTATTGTTTTATTTAATCTGTTCGTTTTAAATTTAGTTACTCACTTACTTGACAATGTACCGTTTAATTTCTCAATAGACTAGTAAGAGAAATTATCGATTTTATTATTTTTTATATATGCATTAAATGATCAGCTTTTGTCTTCTCTAATAATATGTAGGATTGTTACTGTAATAAGACTAATACCGCTGTCACTATTCTAATAATATATAATAATTTATTATTGGAAGCTGTAATTATAATCTAATATACCCCTCTAAGGAATTGTCTCCACTCTGATAATATGCTGTCACCATTGTAGAAGACGTCCGTTCAATCTCCTTAGCAATGCCTCTACAATCCTTAGGGGATACTTATCCCTGCGAGCGGGGCAAGGCTTACTGGCTCCACTAGTCTGAACTGACTGGTTTCGCCCTCGCGGATTTACAAGAGGGTAGAAAAATCGGTTGGGAAGGAAGGGGATCAAGGACTTCTCGGTCTCAGGTCCTGTAAAGAGTGAAAGGCTATGGGCTTACGTTAGAAGCCGGAGCACTGCATAGCGAAATGCGTATCTCTTCTAGTCTCGACCTGTAACGGCTAGGAATAACAAAACAAATCTCGAATTTACAATGTATTAACTAGACTGTACATTACAAATATCAGTTATGACAAAAATGTTCGCTCAGGCGCGAAGGGAGACGAGAAGAAATCAGCAAGGAATTAAATATCAGACAATTTCCGTATTATTAGATATACCTGGGGTTAGTATATAGAGATCTTAGTTACCTCTGCGTATCTAGGCTCTAGCTAGGGAATACGCCTCCAGTCTACCGGGATTTGAGATTTCGTACCTTCGAATCTCCAGTTGCCGACACTATATACGTCACACTACCCCGTCGAGTTAATTAACGCGTCCACGGTCTGTGTACCTTCCGATCTCCACACCACGGCGTGGAGCTGCTGCGTGAAAACTTCCCACTAACGCCGCTGGCCCCCTTGTTCGCCTTTTTTATTAGTCCCTGTCCTCAATTTTCAGTCGTAGTACCAAGGTCGCGTTATTGTTTTTTTTGCTGACTGATCCTCGTGTTGTATATCGGCGGAGGTCTATGTTTTGAAACGTGATTTAAACAACCTTGGTGGCCTGATATTTGAGACTCGTGTACTGCATTTAACTGGGTCGATTTTCAATCCTTGTTTAATAAAATGTTTACGTAAATATTTTATTACGAATTTATTTGTTCTTTTAATCGATTTGGAATATGTAATAATTTCTTAAATAATTGTTTCTCTTTACTAGGCTAATTGTCTCTTAATTTTTCCTTCTTTATTTCCTTGCTATATTTTCATTACACTTCATTTACCCATTTTATTTTATAGGTGAGTTAAATTGGGAAAAACTTGCAGTCTTCATTTACCCCGTACATTGGGGCAAATGAGGACATTTGACTTAAGATTAAAAAAATATAGAATACTTGCTTTACACAAATATATGTTGAAAGCCATAATTTCTTGAAGGATCTCTCCTCGATCACATAAAAATATACGAAAAATTTAATCACACTAATTGTTCCCAAAATATCTTAATATATTTGAAATTGAGGTAAGTATCCCCCATTACCCCGACTGACCTTATATTGGTAATTAAATTTAGTTTTGAGCTTTGAGATTAAAGATGATAATTTTATTGCTAACGGATTAAAAAGCATACAATTTTACTTAAAAAAAGGATACGAAATATGCACAAAATCATAAAAGATACAAAAGTTTACAAATAACAAATTTATTTTTTGTAAAAACAAGCAATAACCAAATGTTGGTTTAAATGTTCCATTATAAAATGTCGTCTTCTATTACTTAGAATGTTGCTGAAAACCTTATTTTTGCATCAACACTGGTCATGGACGTTTTTTAAAACATGTCCGGGGATATTTACCAGTAGGGTAAAGTGGCCCAAGAGTACGCACATAACATATTTTTTCCATTATACAATAAATGGTTAGGTTTTAAATATCAAATAAGTAATTGCTGAAACATGTAATATATTAGATAGAAAAATGTCAATATTTTTTGACTGCAAAGTTGCACAAAAAATAAAAAATTCAATAATATTCAAATGGTGCATATGCGTACTCTTGAGAATACATCGTCTTAAGAGTAAGCAGAAGGTTTCATAAGAGTCCGCGCGCGTACCTTTTAAAAGCACAACAGGGCAAGGAACGTTGAAATAAATAAAAAATGACTGATCTGTTACATAAGTTTATTCATAATCAAAGTAATGTAAAAATATAAAATTTAGAATCTTTAATTATTACAGAAATCACAACAAAACTGACCAACTGAATAATGTGTGCACGCTTCATGCCACCAGGCTTTACATTGAAAGCACTGGATCCATTTTGTATCTGATAGTTCCACAAATTGTTCATTACATGCAGGACAAAATATGTCTTTCTCTGACATTTGATTCACTTCCGATTTATTTTCTTTATCCTCAATATACATATATTATACAGATTCGTTTTCGACAACATTTTTCTTTTCAACTTTTTAGGATACAAACTTTTCACTACAGTGTTCTGATTTTCATTGTTACTTCTGTCTTGATCTATTTGCTTTTCAAGCCTTCTTTTTGTAAGAATTTTTTCTTTAAGCATCTGCGTTTAATATCTCAAGATTGTCTTTAAGAACATACTGGTTAAAATTACTGATTTTTGAGCTCTTCTGTTTTGAACTTCAGAATGTTTCATTTTTGGTACTGGCCTAATTTCGGATGGAGACCGAATGGAAGTTGATAGCTCAACTTTGTCAATAGGAAAAGTTAGTTGATATTGCCGAAACCTGTTTAGCTTGATTGTCTTCTGGGCCATCTTTATTAATCATTATTCATGTTGAATCAGGAACATCTATTATTTCAACTTGATCCATTTTAACTGAGCTACTGTTTTTTTTTCATTGTTGATATCTAAGAAAATTTCACAATCTACCACTTCAAGATGTTGAAGCCGGAATTCGAATTAACGGAGAATGTACCATTAACATCAGATACACGGATAACACGGTGGTATTCGCTGATAGTTATGAAGCCCTCCAGGAGTTAATAAATAGAATCAAAGAAGTGAGTCAGAGATATGGTCTTTCACTGAACATTAAGAAAACAAAATGTGTGATGATCTCTAAGAAGGAACAGCAAATTGAAAGAATCAGTGTGGATGGTTAACCAATAGAAAAAGTATAAATATACACCTACCTTGGTACGAACGTCAATGAAAATTGAGACCATTTTTTAGAAATACAATCTAGGATAGAGAAAGCAAGATCTGAATTTCAAAAAATGGCTAAGCTATTCAAATGCCACGATTTATCAGTACCCATAAAAATCAGGTTACTACGATGTTATATCTTTCCTATACTGTTGTACGGAGTTGAGTCGTGGACTCTCACAGACGCTACCTGTAATAAAATTGATGCTTTCGAAATGTGGCTTTATCGTAGAATCCTGAACATATCCCATACCGACCACGTTACTAACCAGTACGTTTTATTAAGAATGCAAAAAGGAAAAGAGTTGTTAACCACAATAAAAACAGCCAAAATTGAATACGTCGTTCACATTATGAGGAACAGCGAAATATATGGGTTGCAGCAATTAATTCTTCAAGGAAAAGTAGAAGCAAAATGGGGACCGCGAAGAATTTCCTGGCTGAAAACTCTACGTACGTGGTTCAACACAACAACCACAAATCTTTTCAGAACCGCAATTTACAAAATACAGATTGTCTTGATGGTCGCCAATATCCGAAACGGATATGCACTACAAGAAGAAAACCACTTCTGGATGGATTCAAGCTGTAATATAACATTGTATGGAAACCTTTCTATCAAATTGCCATAATGAGTGTTTAAAAAAGTGTTTTTTTAAATGTTGTAATAGTTTTTGAGTTTATTTTTTAAATCTGGGCATATAATGGCTAGTAAACATGTGTTGAAGATATCCAGTATTACTGAGTTTTTCAGTAATGACTACAAAACTACTACTAACTATGTAAACTACGAGAAAACGAATATATTTAGTATTTTAGGGGATAAAATCACTAGCAATCAAAAAAGAATAAAACATTAATTTAAATGTTTTTTAACTTCGTAAATAAATTCAATGATTTATTGAATAATTTTGAAATAACCCCGATAAAAACAACAACAAAATTACTTGAAATACAGTAAAAAAATAATTAAACTTTTAATCAAACAATAACAACCTTAAAATATGAACATTCATAGCAAATATTTTAATGCTTCGATATTCTTACCTCACAAATTCACGAACAAAAAATAATACTAATCGCACAAAATCAATGTTCATAACCATAAAGTCCTTATTTATTTTTCAAACAATAAAAAAAACAATATTTCCAACGAAAGGTTTTTACAATCCCCGCCTATTGTGAGGTCAGAGCTTAGGTAGTTCATATTCTATCGTTGGTACGGGAAAAACCGGCGACGGCAACTATATCTTATGTGACTAGATCAAAAGCGGCAAACTTTTGAAGACTATTGAGTGACTTCAAAAACATATGATATATATATACACCTTGAAAATCACCGATATTTCATTTTTAACGAGCTTTATCGTAAATAATAATAATAACACAAATACAAACTAAGGCATGTTTCTGAGAATTATTGCGGTTTCCTTTGTAACAAAGAATTCCAATAGTGCCGATTTCGCGGTAAAGTGCGCACTTCCCAAAATGAACGCTACCTGTAACTCCACGGACAAACGTTTATTATTGCCACCATTAGTGTTTATTAGTGCCATTATTAGTGTTTATTTTTTGACAAAAAATGCCTTTGACTGTTGTTGAAACGACACAAATTGTTGCACTTGTGGAAGACGGTCACACTCAACGGCAAGTCGCAAGAACTGTTGGCGTAAGCCTTTCTACGGTTCAACGAGTGCTTCAACGCTTTCAGGAGGCAAGTTTGCTAACCAGGCGACCTGGCTCTGGACGAAGAAGAACGACCAAGGCACTAGATGACCGTTTCCTTGTGTTTCAGGCTTTACGAAACCGGACCTTAACTGCCGTTATGCATCAAAATCGTCTAGAGGAAGTACGAAATCGCAATTTTAGTGTTGCAACAGTCAGAAGAAGACTTCGTTCTTCTTGACTATCTTCTCTGGTAATGGCTAGAGGACCGCAACTTCGCCGGGTGCCTCGAGTTGCACGACTAGCTTTTGCTCGACAATACGCGCATTGGGGAATTAACGATTGTAGCAAAGTGTTAACTCAGATGAATCCCGTTTCTGCCTAACTGGATCTGATGGACGTGTAAGAGTTTGGAGGAGAACCGGTGAACGAATTGCACAAGCTTGCATTGCTCCAAGAATGCCATTTGGTGGAGACTCGGTCATGGCTTGGGGAGGTATATCTTCCGACTTCCACACAGAATTACCCTTCATCGAAAATGGGTCCCTAACTGCACGAAGGTACATTACGGAGATTCCGGAAGAACATGTTATGCCCAATATGGCAGGGCTTGGAGAAAACGCCGTTTTTATACAGGACAACGTGCGCTCGCACGTTGTCAGGATCAGTATGTAATACTTGGACGAAGTTGGAATTACGAGGGTACCCTGGCCAGCTAGGTCTCCGGACCTGAATCCCATCGAACATCTCTGGGACGATTTGAAAGAACGTATTCAAACCCATACACCTCCTCCTAACAACGCACAGGAGCTTAAGGATCTGTTAGTGAGAGAGTGGAATAACATATCACAACATGTAATCCGGAGAAAAATTGAGAGTATGCGCCGTCGTCTGCAAGAGGTTATTAGAGCAAGGGGAGGCAATACACGATATTGGTCATTGAAATTTCACTGATTTTTTACCACGTTCTGTATTTTCCATTTGTTTTTGTATGTCTGTTTTATTAACAATTTGATCTGTTTTCTCTTTTTTTCAATCAAAACAATAAAAAACCATTTTTTTTTCTTTCAAAACAAACATTGATGACAAATAAAAAATACATTAGCCAAAAAAAAGGTTATTACTGCACCAGAGGCAAAAATATTTAAGAAACTTGAAATTTTCAAGATGACCCGGATTTTATGATCGCGAGTGTATAATAAAAGCCAAATATTATGGTATTGGAGCACACATTAGTAAACTTTTCGTGTCTGAATCGTGATATAACTGTTATTTCGGTATCTCCACCTCGTCAGACGCTCGAGCTGTTTCAGGTTCAAACCCGAAAAGTCTAAAGTAGACTTTACACTACATGATTTTATTATAGGACAATATCATATGAGATTTGTTATGATTCCTCGTTTCTATGATGTTTTAAAAAATCGTGTTTACACTGTATGATAAGTTATGACTTATGATATTAGTGACAATGAGTGAGGTTTTATATATATCAACTATTAGATTTTGAAACCATTATAATGGAAAATAAATCTTTGACTGCATTGGCTTCCCGACTTTTAATAATAATACGCCTGCAACAACTGCGTACAGCGTACAGCACCAAGAAGAAAAAGATCAGACGCCTTTGGGCTCGCAGGTGGCTCTTACGAAAAAATCGTGGACAGAGTATATCAAATTTATTGTTGATATTATACCAAATTAAATTAGTTAATAAAGAAACTAAACTAAAATTATGACTAAGAAGACTATAAAACACTAAACTATCGAATGCCATAGTCTGTGGACTAGTGCGCATTTCGATGCGCATCGCCCCGCCTCAAATTTTCCCATTGGCTCTTGACCTGGAAATCCCTATTTATCGCTCGACCGGCACATATAAATATTGACGATTTTCAGGTCAGCCAGGTCAGTTCCTCGCGGACTCTCCGAGAGCTTAGTGCTCTCGGGGCTCTGCTCCTGTTCTATTTTCCATACTCTGTGGCTGAGAGTTATTTTCAACTTTAACTTGGTGTTTTTATTTCGACAATCCTTTGTCATATTATTGTTCTGAAGCTATTTTCTTGTGGCATTTTAAATTAATTTATATTTAAATGGGAATAAGACACAATTAAAGGTTAAAATACGTTTATTGACGTTTCAATTTCCACTTCGGAAATCGTTCTCAAAATACAAACATTAGTGAATGTTTGAATACAAACACTAATATTTGTATTTTGAGAACGATTTCCGAAGTGGAAATTGAAACGTCAATAAACGTATTTTAACCTTTAATTGTGGCTTATTCCCATTTAAATATAAATTAATCCTTTGTCATGTAAGAAAATATCTTGTCTTTCTTAAGACAAGCCATCGGAAGACCACAACCTAATGTACCATTTTCGACGAGGAATTTGTTGTGTAAGAAATATCTTGCCTTTTTCAAGGCAAGACACCGAAGATGTAAATATTTTCCGAGTCCATAACCCGAAAATGGACTTAAGTAGAGGAGCTCACGACGTTTACTCCAAAGCCCTCTACAGAGCACCCGGGGACATCAGAAGGTGGTTAGACCCATATTTGTTCCCCCGAGGTGACATGGCGCCCGACAACGTGGATTATTCCGAACCTGCGACCCAGCTCGCTTTACAGAACGCAACACACTATTGACTTCAACATGGGTTGAAGTCAAGAGAACAATGGGGAGAGCCACGGAGTGTCTATACTCTGACACTCCGCCATCGAGCTCTGTAGCAGTCCTGATGCCTTCCGTGTACCAGATGTCTCAACGAGTCAGCCTTCTTCGACGCTTGAAGTCTCGGAAACTACGGAGATCCTGAAGTAGCCACAGTCCCTGCCTGCCCTCACCGAAATGTGGCGATACCACAAAGGCCCGGGCAAACTCGCATACGAAACCCCAGGATAAAGTGGATGGGAACCTGATTGCAGAGAAGAAGACGAACCGCTGAGAGAAATGGCACACCAACCGTGGATGGTGCCTACCACAGAGGGAGATGCAGTAACATCCAGCCCCCAGGTTCCAGATAAGTGTTGTGTGAGTTTTATAGACAATTCTTTTACTTTACTTTGTAATTTTATACATTTATTTTCTTATGCATTTTCGTATTTTATTCAATAAATATTTTTCCCAGCCGCAGAGTCTCCAGAGTAGGGGGGATGTCATCGAATGCCATAGTCTGTGGACTAGTGCGCATTTCGATGCGCATCGCCCTGCCTCAAATCTTCCCATTGGCTCTTGACCTGGAAATCCCTATTTATCGCTCGACCGGCACATATAAATATTGGCGATTTTCAGGTCAGCCAGGTCAGTTCCTCGCGGGCTCTCCGAGAGCTTAGTGCTCTCGGGGCTCTGCTCCTGTTCTATTTTCCATACTCTGTGGCTGAGAGTTATTTTCAACTTTAACTTGGTGTTTTTATTTCGACAATCCTTTGTCATATAAGAAAATATCTTGTCTTTCTCAAGACAAGCCATCGGATGACCACAACCTAATGTACCATTTTCGACGAGGAATTTGTTGTGTAAGAAATATCTTGCCTTTTTCAAGGAAAGACACCGAAGATGTAAATATTTTCCGAGTCCATAACCCAAAAATGGACTTAAGTAGAGGAGCTCATGACGTTTACTCCGAAGCCCTCTACAGAGCACCCGGGGACATCAGAAGGTGGTTAGACCCATATTTGTTCCCCGGAGGTGACACGGTAAGGGAATGTTGCTGAATTGACATAAGAATAAGGCGCGATATTTAAATATGTTGGTGTTACCCGTATTATTACCGAAAATCATATGATTTTATCATGCGGAATTGGTACCGTCCTATTCTCCTGTGGCAAGCTATGACGAGCCGCATGATAGTGCTTATGACAAAATCGTATGACAAATCACACAGTGTAAACATGTTAATTTGACTTCGTGACCAAATCATATGACAAATCACATGATAAATCATGTAGTGTAAAGTGTGTATAGCTAATGTCTCCAAAATAGTTTAAGTGGTTTGCGTACAGAGGTGCCATCTGCTATGACGCGAGGTACGAAAACAATTTTGTTTTGGACGAAAAGTCCAACTAATATCTCCAAAATATTTTCCACTTTTAAATAAGAACTAGCCTAGACACTTTGATTAGTTTTACTCAGAACACTGCTAATGGGACTACGTTTTCCTTTCCTGTAAGCATTTTTTTGAGTAGTCCTTTAATTTTGTTCTTTCAGTTCTTTAACTGCTCTTGTTTCCAAAGACATAAGATTGCTTTTAGATCGTTTGTCTCGACAATTTTTGAAGTTTCTAAGCGGCATTTTTGTATGGTGTTTTTATTTAAAAAGGTGTCATATGATTTGTTACTTTCTCTTTCTTCCAAAAATACATGGTTCCCCCACTGTAATTAACACCAGAATCCGATTCTCTACTTTTTTCATACAAATGAGTAGGCACAATCTATCTTTTATATATTAAAGCCCACAGGAGAAATTTAGTCCGCCTATGAGTCCGATTAATAAACTTTAAATCGGAACTTTATTACCGAAATAATTGTCCTCTCCTTTGCATTGGATTTTATAACCGGATTTACCTAGTTGCAGAATGACACTCATTATGACGAATAAAGAATATAGTTCATTACGCAATTGCTTCTCACACCGTATATAATCATTTTAAAATGCAAATTTGTAAAACTCGTTTAGTCATCGTACTTCAGACAATGGCTCGGAGTATATTTCACAGGAGAAAACTGTTCACCGCATCTTTGGCTTTTCAGCGAAAGTAGGTATATGACCTATCATCACTCGTATATTTGAATATCTTGCAGATATTTTTTTTAATTTTACTTTTATTACCGACTCGCCGTATAAGAAGGCTTCTTTATTTTCTTTTGAAATTAGTATGAGTCTTTATTAGCATTTACTCAAATTTTACATGCATTTGTTATACAGTGCTAATTTGAATATTAAATATTAATACCGTATCTTTGAATATATTATGTACAGCTGGTTCCTAAAAAAACTTATACGACTTTTAAAGCGTATTTTGTAGAATAGTGAGCAGTGTATTTTAAAGGATAAATACTTATTATTTACATAATCTCACTTTTACTGCCAAATCTTAAAATTAGTCAGATAACTTATTCTGTTCAACCTCAAAAAAATGGCTCCACATGCTAGCAAAGAACTAAAAGCAAGAATTTTAACGAATTTAGAAGAGGTTGGTCACTATCTGCCGTAGCGAACCATTTTAACGTCAGCTGAACAACAGTTTTTAATATTAACAAAAGACGGAGAGAACAAGAAACTCTCGAAAGAAAGCAAGGTTTTTTATCAATGAAAACAACCCATTACTGAAAGAATGTGAATTTAAGACAAAATAAAATATTTATTATTTTATGGAAAAACAAACCTTATTTACATAAATTTATTATACTATCCTACCTACTAGCTTTGAGGGTGAAACAGCTGGAATAAAGGTAAATGGAGTTCCCATTAACAACATTAGATATGCGGACGACACTGTGATCTTAGCCGAAAACATTGAACATCTTCAGAGACTGGTGACCAGAATAGCAAAGTATGGAAAAGAGTATGGTCTAACAATGAATGTCAAGAAGACGAAATTTATGAGAATATCGAAAACTCAAAGAAATAACGAGAATCTTCTAATAAACGAAACCAACGTCGAACAAGTGGACAAATATGCATACCTGGGAAAAATGATTAACTCCACAAATGATTACAATCAGGAAATAAAAATAAGAATAGAAAAGGCTAGAGCAAATTTCAACAAAATGAGAAAAGTTCTATGTACCAGGGATTTAAAACTGGAACTAGGAGTTAGGTTGGCGAGGTGCTATGTTTTTTCGACTTTATTTTATGGAATGGAATCTTGGACCTTGAATGCGACATCAATGAAAAAACTGGAATCATTTGAGCTGTGGGTGTACAGAAGAATTCTGAAAATATCATGGACAGAACACGTTACAAACAAAGAGGTTCTGGGAAGGATGAACAAAAAAATGGAAATTTTAAATTTAATAAAAACAAGAAAATTAGAATATGTCGGACATATTACACGTGGAGAGAAATACACCTTGCTCCAACTGATTATGCAGGGAAAGATCCAAGGAAAGAGAAGCATAGGGAGGCGTAGAATGTCATGGCTGCGCAACCTGAGAGAGTGGTACGGATGTACATCAAATGAACTTTTCAGAGCAGCCGTCTCAAAAGTTCGAATAGCTATGATGATTGCCGACCTCCGCCGCGGAGATGGCACTTGAAGAAGAAGACCTACTAGCTAATACAAACTATATTATATACTTAATATTTACAAAATACACATTATTTACAAAAATTTATATTCTATCCTACATACAAACTTAACTTAAAAATTAATAGCAAAAAATTGAATACTAAAAAGTAAATAACTAAAACTACAACTGTTTATAATAAATTCTCATGGAATTCACTTCTCTTAACTATACAACACTTACAATTCTGGCACATATCTTTTAAAAGTTGATTTCGCTCCTTGGCGATTTGATGAGACAAATTTGTTCTTCTCTTCATCTCCGCAGTCTTTTCTCTCTCCAGGTTAAGTCGTTCTTCATAAAATTTTTCACGAATCAGCCTCATCCTAGCAATACCTTTTCCCCTTCTACCGATAGGACTTTTTTTTTATTTAATTTTGGTGCTGTGGTCTGTGGCATCTGGCTGGTAGATGCTTCCTCTGGGATGAGGCTGGTAGACGCTTCCTGTACTCCATTATCTTCCACCAGATCATGGTCAGTCTCTTCGTTATGAAGAACAATTTCTGGGCGAATATTTACTCTGTCTGTAAAAACTCCATCCATTTCCTCCTTATACTCTAAGTATTTCCGCTTGCGGCCTGTTTGGTTTTGGTCATCGACAAACTTTTTATAATTTCTCTCCAAAACCCTCATCTATCTATCTATCTATCTATTTATGCAATTGTTGGGAGTAACATGAACATTATGTTTTTTTTAATTCTTGGGCTATTATCACCCAAAGCATTTTCACGCTTCTAATTTCCACAGTGCCTACTCGGTTTCTATACTTTTTATATAAATCTATGAGTAGTTTAGAGGCATTCTCACTCCATTTATATTCTACTGTCGCTGTAGGGGTCTGTAGAATGAGGTAGGACTGAAGTTCTGCAATAAAAATAAGCAAAACATTAAAATGTGTACAGTATTTTTATATAATTTTATAGAGAATGTTGTGAATAAGCCATCATACATTGATTTAAGATGGTAAACTCAAACCATGTGGGATGATGTCCCTGCATCGTTTCAATAAATTGATTCATTTCTCGGCTTGTGCGAGTTTTCTGTATAACATCCAGATTAGACAGCATAATGTCTCACACTCCAAAATAATTTTAAATCTAAAATATTTCTGTTATAATTTTGAAAAATTATTTGGATATAAAGATGAGTTTACCGTGAGTTTAATAAAACACGCGAATAAATTAATTGCATCTAATGTACATTGCAACAAAGTTTAATTTATTAGTAGAAAATAACTAAGATAAGTTGCAGTTTGTTTTGTAATATGATGACCCAATTAGTAAAATTACCTTATATGATATTCACTTACCATTATTTAAATCCATTATTCTTTTTATTTTGTTTAAAAATTTAAATTTAAATTTTAATAAAGCACAGCTGTAAATCAATATCAACAGATCCTCGTGGCACTCCTAGTAAAAATGGCTCCGGCGCAACTCGAACTTGAAATGATACACAAACACGTTCCAAGAGGGTTAAGTTCCGGTAATCGATTCTGGATCGAAATAAAACCGTTTAAGTTCGATTCTGTGCATTAAAACAGTCCACTCGATTTCGTAACGGTTCATGGGATCGTACAAATGTGGCGTCTTGGAACGAACCTAAATTCGTCCATTGTCTGTATTGAGTTCGCCAGAGCTGATCCATTTCATACATACATACAATTATCAAATTTTTTTTATTATTATTTCATTCCGGATTGATCCACATAATCCGGACATCCGGATGAACGAGTTCCGGATTAACGAGGTTGTATTGTATAGGAAAACGTTAAATAATAATAGTAAAGAAAATATTAAAAGAATAAGTAAAAAAAAAACTATTGCGAATGCTTTTATTTTATTATGAAAACAAAAGAAAAAGTATATATATATATATATATATATATATATATATATATATATATATATATATATATATATATATATATATATATATATATATATATCTACGGCATTAAGTGAACTCCGCCCATGTTAAAATTCAGGTTTAATTGAGCTCCGTGGTCAAGTGGATACCGATATACGGAGCTCACTTGACAATTCCGTAATATTGGTTCAGTCGATTCATCAGCATGTAGAGTTTAATAATTTATAAAAATTTTTTGGAGCCCGTAAATACCCCTGTATCATAAATGTATATCGCTTAGTTCACGTGTATATATTATAGGGGTCGTTCAGATCTTCTTCATTGTATATTTGAACCATACGTTTATCGGTTTAACTAAGCTCTGAGAGTTTGGCAACTGTGCGATTATACCGTATATTTTCAACATATACCCTGAACGGTTTATATGGGCTCCTTATTTTTATCTACTGTTTGTAGACAGTGGAATGTCATACGCATAACACTGTGTAACAGAGGATATTATATTACCTGGTATAACTATGTACTAAAATGTAACTGGTTCTTTAAAAAACAGGTATGAAGATACAAAAGGATTTGGGCTTATTATTGAATGGAATGTTCGCTTGCATAGAAAATTTTATTTTTTCTGTATTTTTAAAGATGTTGTTTTTTCATTTAATATAATTTTATTAGTTCAATGCCGAACTTGATGTTTTTTTTTAATTACAGAAATTTCGTAATATATTTTGTTTACATGAGTGTCTTTGTACATTTTATGTAAGCATCTGATTAATAAAAACTACATTTATTTTATTCAATCTTCTGCGATATATTGTATAAAGCTTTTTTAATATTTTAGTTCTGGTCTTATTTGTGTACTACATGTGATATCTCGATAGAAGGTTATCTCAAAATAAATATGGTTAAGTGCTACAATAGATATTTTTGTGTTAAAATGGGTAGTATTGTGCACAAAAAGAAAGAATGGTTAATTTGTCTAACAAGGTATATTCGGCAGCAGAAGCATATAGTACAAGCGTCTATGTTTTAAGGGCGGAAGGACGTGCGCCTCATTTTTAGCTGACAAGCTTGCGAAGAATATTATTTCTGGTCCTCAATTTACCTTTTAGTTTTAAACAATATCTATGACTGACCCGGTGTGATACAAACTATTTTCAAGGAATTTATAGAAAGTCTACAGTTCAATGATTTTATGACAAGATTGGATGTTCAGTTTTGTGAAAACGTCTATGTTGAGGAAATTGAAGGAGCACCCACGAGTTTTTCAGGGGTTTTGGCTGAAAATTGATTCATAGTTTATTTTTATTGTGCAATAATAGGTGTCTCGTCTATATAATAGAAGTCCTAGTATCTACCGGTATGGATCGTTTGTTTGTGTAAATGTTATACAGTGTAGGTGCCTTTATGCTACCCCAAGCGAGACCGTTCTTCATCTGCTACTCTTACCAGTGAGTGATACAAAAAATATTCTCTTATGTTGGCATACGCAGACAATGTAAGTGAGCTTGTTATCTAAGGGGATATCATATAGTTTTTGGAGAAATATTCTGTAATTTAAGGTGTCGTAAGCGGCATTTAGATTGAAAAATACCACCCCTGATACCGGATATTTTTCGTACCCGTCTTTTTTTTGCCAGGTTTAAGCAAGGTAACAACTTTGGCTTGTCTCTAAATTTTGGCTATCTCCATAATTTGAATACAGTTGTTCATCATGCGGATAAGCCATTGTAGAGTGTTTTTGGTCCAGGTTTCGTAATAAGCTTTGTACTCAGATCCTCAATGTCGGTAGTTGTATTATTTTTCATTAAATATGTAGATGGTGGATCCAAGCTCAACATCGTTAAAAGGTTCTCTCGGCTGACTGGTTTTGTCCTTTCTTACTTTAAGTTATTCTTTGCTTCTTTTGCGACAGAAATAGCATGTCTATATCTATGATGTGGTTTTCAGCGATCAGCTATATACGAAATACCCTAGGTTAGGCCCTATATGTGTTTCCTGCACTAGAGATAAGTTACATTCGTGTTTAGCTCATATGTCTGATAAGTTTAAGTAAAGTAAAGTTTCTTGATCTCTAGATATACCCTTAACAGTTATAGACATATGTTATTAGAACAGTTGGTTCTAACAAGGACCAATTTGACAAAATCATTTTAAAGGGGTGACTGAAGAATTAGCCGATTAATTAATTAATTATTACCCGGGGTATGCCCGATTGCGGTGATCTTATTAGTACTTCAATCTTCCTTAACGCGCGTTCTTTGAATCCCATAAGTAATGCCTAATCTTTTACTTTTTATTAAAAATTTAAATTTTACATGCCGTGTATTACTTTTTGACGATATTTCGAATCAGATTTGTATAGTAATAATTTTAGATATTAAAGAGCCTCTTTGTGAAAAATAAATAAGTTTGTGATATCGGTCGCAACTCATATCTAGATAATAACAAAATAAACAGTTAAAATAAGTGTAAACAATTTCAACTACATATATCGGTGCCACTGTTCAGGCGATGGGTTTATCACAGATTATCAAAGATTACATTTTAATTCAATGTTCTATTTACGTATTTTCAATATTAAAAAAGTAGGAAAAGACATGTTTATGCTTTTATTTTTTTAAATCTATTCTATTTTCTTTTTAGAGTTCCGTCTTTTTTGAACGACCTGTGTTCTTTTTTTAATTGGGCACTTGTCCAAAGCTATGGCAAATACTCTGTCCTCTACTATTCTACATTAATATGACTGATTCATTATTTTCTCTAAACACTCTGTCCTCTGCTATTCTACATTAATATGACTGATTTATTTTATCTTTCTTGCAGCAATTTTAATGTTTATCCTGTGTATCTTCTTCTTCTTCTTCTTCTATTTATATAGACATGACTTTCACTTTTCAATGTGCCTCCAGTAAGTTGCCGTTCCATCGTTTTCGTGATCTTCCTACTGATCGTCTTCCTACGGGTTGACCGTCTCTTGCCGTCTTTACTACTCTATTTGTTGTCATTCGGCTTATATGATCGTTCCATTCTACTCTTCTATTTCTTAACCAGTTCTTGATCTTCTCCATCTTGCATCTACGTCGTATATCTGTACTTCTAGCTCTGTCCCATAGTGTCTTACCATCAATTTTTCTAAGTGTTTTCATCTCTGCTGTTTCTAACATCCTTTTTGTTCTCTCTGTGTCAGGTCTTGTTTCTGCCGTGTATGTCATTGGTCTGATGACTGTTTTGTAAATTCTGCCTTTCGTTTCTTTCCCGATAGTTTTATTGCTTCATATTGTTTCATTTAGTCAGCCTGCGGCTCTGTTTGCTCTATTAACTGGATCTTCCACTTCAGTTTCGAGCTTTCCGTAGCTAGATAATGTGATGGCTAGATATTTAAACTCCATCACTTGTTCTATTATCTGACCTTTCAGCTCTAATTAACATCTTAGTAAATTTGCTGTTGTAACCATGAATTTTGTCTCTTTTGGGGAAATTAACATGTTAAATTTTCTGGCAGTTATATGAAATTGGTGCAGCACACGTTGTAAATCATCTTCATTTTGAAAGAGTAGTATTGCGTCGTTTGCACAGCAATTTTAATTTGTTTTTCTTCCATTTGGTATCTTTTTTTAGTTCTTACTTTTTTATTATTTCATCCATAATCAGGTTGAACAATAGAGGACTCAGGAAATATCCCTGTCTTATCCCATTGTCAGCTTTATTAGGGTCGGTTGGTTCTTCTTCTGCTTTTACTTTTATTGTGTTATTTTGGTATATATTTTCGGTCGTTTTGATTTTTCCTAGAGGTATCTCTCTTGCGTACAATAAGTGGATAACGTTTTTTAATTTGTGTTTCTTCTGTATATCATTATTTCTTCTGTGTATTAAAAGTTAAATTTTGCTTATTATTAAGATTCCCTTAACGTGTTTATTAATTGTCTTGTTTCTGCAGTACGAATATATGTGTATCATGATAGATTGTAATGCATATTTCATTTGCGTTTGCCAATTACTTTTTCACTTCCTCAGCGATAGGTCTTTTTTTCCTCATCAATAACCTTATCCTCGCTCGATACAGCTATTCTAAGATATTTATATTTCACTATATGCTCTATCATTTGGTTTTTATCTCAAATTTGCACCTATGACGAAATTTATAATACATATCTAATATCTGGTGCTTTCATATGAAACTGGAATAAAACACTTGGTAGATAATATTTATTTGTTTTGAGTACACTTTTTTTAGAACCTAGTACATAAAGGAATAAATATTTGTCTGTTTAGTGTTTTCCAAGTCTGTAAAACATAAACAGGCTTAAATATTAGATTATACATTTATTAAGAATATTCAATATCGAAATTGAAGATTTTGTATCACAAAATATGAATAGGTTTTTACATTTTGTTTGACGTTTTAATCTTCTAATCGGAGTTCATTTTTCGAAAAACCATAAAATTGTGAGAACAAATTGCTATATAAAAGTACGAGGCAATATTCTCATGCTGGAGCTTTGCTGCTCTGTTACTTGTATAACGCTTAAGCTATTTTTAATTTTTTGTCAATATTTTTGAGGTGTTTCCTTAAATGACCATGTTTAAGGTTAGTACGTTTGATTAAATGAAATTGACATTAATTTAATAGTTTCCATTTTATTAGTACTGATGGTATATAACTAGCATCTGTTGGTACTATATATCAATTTTAACATGTGGAAGTGAGAGCACTCTCTTGTTAGTATTTTCAGTGTAAATTATGTGGCAGCCGTAGCTCAGTGGCTGTGTTACTGGCTTAACAAGCTGGAGGGCCCGGGTTCGAATCCTGGCACCGACAAAATTTTCAATTTCTAATTTAACTGCGCTGCCACCGTGCTTCGGAGGGTACGTAAAGCCGTCGGTCCCGGCTACGAAAGTAGTCGTTAAGTCATGTTAGGGGCGCTTGCGCGACCTGAAAACCCTAACACTAGACCTTAGCCAGAAGGTTACACGAACTTACTTACTTACTAGTGTAAATTATGACGAAACCAGAAATAACTCATAATATTCCCCCCGTGTAATCTTAGTATTTCCATTGATTGAATAATATAGGGTCTACAATATTTCAGTCAACGGTATGTCAGAGTGGTTTTTATTAATTTTTATATATATTTGCAACATGAAGAAGAAAGTTCAGTATAGGCAGTTAAACAGCTAACCTGTCAATTTAAAAGTAAGAGCAAGTACCAACTTGCTGAAAAGCATACCCATACACAAAGGGGATGATAAAATGTACTGCACAAACTATAGCGGTATAAGCTATATATTAATTATTAGGATATACAGATTTTTTTCTAATAAACCTATAACGATTGAGTGAATAGGTGAACTATCAAATAGGAGACTATTAGTGTGGAATTAGAAAAAACTTAATAAATCATTGATCAATTATTCACAATTAGGCAGTTAATGAGAAATGTTGGGAATACAAAAAAAAAACATTAAACTAGTTATTTATAGATTTTGAACAAACACATGATATAATAATAAGAATAAAACTATGGAATACTATGGCATAACTAGGCTTACCTAAGAAAATAATTAATTTAACAAGGAGTAACGTACAAGTAAAGTAATATTTCAAGGAAAATTATCGACTTATTTTCAAATGTACATTGATCTCAAACAGGAAACATGTACAATCATTATACAATATAGTAAATACTTATTTAGATAAACGTAAAATATTTCACTGAACGTTAACGATAAAAATGTTACAAATAAAGGTTAAAACATTCTTTTCAATTCGCGGTAAAAAATTTAATAGAGTTCAGCACACAAGATAAATTCGTAACCAAATTCATATACCAGTAAACGGTACTCGATACAGCAGCAAAGTAATTTTAACAACAAATATAAATCATAGCATCAGCTCTGGAAAATGGTGTTTTCTTTGACAGACAGCAACCACAAATGTGAAATTAGGTAAGATTAGTATGAAATTAGAAAAACTGAATGAACCATTGATCAAATATTCAGAATTATATACATAATAAAAAATATTAGGAATAAAAAAAACATTACACTAGTTATGTAATTGTATGGCAGAACTAGGCATACCTAAGGAAATTAACTGTCAACTTACTTTCAAATGTACAGTGACCTCAAACAGGAAGATGCCGTGTCTCCAATCGTGTTTACCATCGTGTTGGAGAGCATCACCCGCAAAGTAAATACAGAAAATCTCAGTTTAATAAGCAAGGTCCTTACATTATACAGACTTTCGACGATGAGTTAAATATAGTAGCAAGTATAATTATTAGTAAGAAAAAACCATTAAGACATTTAATAGGAAAAAGCGCAAAGAAGGGTCCTTCAAGTCAACGATGACAAAAAAATATATGGCTATCATAAGAAGAGCACTACGAAACAGGATAGGACATAATATTTCAATAGACTAGTACAACTTGAAATGGTTCATCGGTCTAAATATTTGGGATTTAAGAGCACTTTTAATAAAAACACTACAAAAGAGAATAACAACAGAATACAAGTTGGTAATTGCTACGTTTTAAGCAGAAAAATTAAATCCAAAAATACATCCCGCAGTACCAAAAATAAGAATCTACGTATGTAAGTGAAACACGGACAATGAAAAAACAAAATAAGAGCCGATTGAGCGTCGCAGAAAGAAGAATTCTTAGAGAAATATATGAATCTTATGAATCACCAATCAATACAGAGTGCAAAACAATAACTTTGGCGTTGAGATTTAGTTTCCTGTACGACGTTGCAATCTTTATACCTGTTTGACCTTAGCATTAGTTCCCGGTCGTAAAACACTTCTGGGGGTTTTCCTAGCAATCCTGATCTAATTAATACCTGAGTTTTACTTACATTGTTTTATATATCCTCATTTTATTAGTTCGTGTTAGACTTCTGGATTTAAAATTGTTATGAGGGTTATACATATATTAGTTTGCTACCTGAATTTTCCCTTTGATCTCTTATGTGAAAACATTATCTGCGATATCTAAAACGCTCCTATCTTTCAAAATTATAGGGATCTATTGATAAGTTATATGCCCTACTACATCGTCTCTTTTGTCTGTTAATGAACATTTATTTGGTTTTCTCGTTACTGACTACTATATATGACTACTACAAACAAATGAGAGATCAAGTACTAAAAGCAAATTGACTGGCAGGATGCCTTAATAACACTATATGGCTAAACAGACACATTACCACTGAGATGATATCAATTTTTAAAGCCAGTGTAAGACAAATAATGACATATGCTTCAGAAACAAGACCCGGCACAGCCACAACGCAAAGAATAATGGAAACGGCAGAGATGAGAGTACTGAGAACAATTATAGGAAATACGCTGAGAAATCAAAAGAGAAGTGAAGACATTAGAAGAAAATGTAACGTAAAGTGTATAAATGAATTTACACAAAATAGAAAAAAAGAATGGAATAATCACATAAGCAGAATGGAGGAGACCCGTGACGTCAAAATTGGAAGAGATAAGTCACGAATCGGCAGAAGAAGTATCGGACGATCGCGCAAAAAATGAAGTGATAACCTTCCATAGAGGTATTATTCCACCAATGAACAAGTAAAATTGCTTATAAAGAGAAATAATAACATGAAAAAAAAAGTAACATCTCTCAGATAAATAAGCGGAACAACGGAAACTGAGTATAAACGTGAAATTCCAGAATTAACATTAAATAAATTACCGCAAATCGTATGAACTGAAATAAGTGTTATTTTCTGCTCATATATATAATAAGAACTATATTTAAACCAAGTGACAGAAAAAAAATTATATACCTATACATTTACTTCTAAATGATTAAGGTCTATAAAATTATTATTAAAGTTAAAGCTTATACAAGCGACACAGTTTTTAAAACAATTAGACCGAACATAATATCATAACTGTAAACATAATATATACGGAAACAATAAAGAAATAGATATGTTTAGTGGTTATGAAACCGCTTGTCGTCTGCCATGAATTTTATTACAGAATCAAGTTACCAATACCATAAGACACCAAAATATTTTGTCTGAGTAATGACTTACTACGATAAAAAGAAATAGAATACTTTTATAATACACAACGTTATAACGTTGTGTAAACGCATGTTAATAACAATTGGTAATAAAGACATAAAGATACCCACTAGAAAGTTTAAAATTTCAAAACGACAGTAAAATAAAGTTCAAGTATATTATTTTCATTATTTGTTCAATACTGGTGCCATCAATTTTTATTTTACATCTAGTTAGTTCTTTGCTGACTACTATTGTTTTAGTTTTCTGAAATGAAATTGTCATAATAAATTCATAATGCCAGGTATTTTATTTCCATTACCTATGTGGTTATTCCATTCTTTTTTCTATTTTGTATCCATTCATTTATACACTATACGTTACATTTTCTTTTCGATTTCTCAGAGTATTTCCTGTAATTCTTCTCAGTACTCTCATCTCTGCCGCGTCCATTATTCTTTGCGTTGTGGCTGTGTCGGGTCTTGTTTCTGCTAATGCCATCAATTTCTATTTTACATCTGTGGTCCTTTGCTGACTACTATTGTTTTAGTTTTCTGAGATGAGATTGTCATATTAAATTCTTTTGCTCTTATGTTAAATTTGTGGACAAATCTTTGCAGACTATCTTCATCTTGGGCTATTAATATTGCGTTATCTGCGTAACGGAGTATTTTAATTTCTTTGTTTCCCATTCTGTATCCTCTTCGTTTGTTAACGCTTTTGATGATTTGATCCATGATCAAATTAAAGAGCATGGGGCTCAATCTCAACGAATCCCCTTGGTTTATTCTGCTGCCTATTTCTATTGCTAGGTTCTGTAAGTTGTCCCTCTATTCTGACTTCAATTTTGTTGTTTTGGTCGATGTTTTTGATAGTTTTTATAATATTTAGGAGAGCTTCTCTATTATACAGAAGATGGATTACATCTTTCAGTCTTACTCTGTCAAACGCTTTCTTTAGGTCAATCAGACACAGAAATGCTAGTCTATTATACTTCAGTGATTTCCCAGTAATTTGCTTTATAACGAATTTTGTATCTGTACACGATCTACCACTTAAAAAACCCGGTTGTTCATCTGCTAAACTTATATTGTGATTAATTAGCACTTGTAAAATTTTAGTTGTAAGTTTTAGCGTAGTATTTAACAAGTTTATACCTCTGTAGTTTTTGTCTGTTTTTATCTCCTTTTTTATATAGTAGAGTTAGTTCGCTCCTTCTCCATTCTTCCGGCATTTTATTGTGTTTTATAATTTTATTAATTAATATTGTTAATTGTTCTGTCATTGCTGCTCCACAATATTTCAGTATTCGTTTGGTATCTCGTCTTGACCTGCTGCTTTTCTGTTCCTCAGGTTTTCAAGTATTTTCCGAACTTCCTGTACATTTATATTAAGTTCTTTATATGTTGTAATTTCTGATGTTTCCGGTTCTAGCGTCGTTTGTTCTTCTCCTGTATATAGCTTCTTTAGGTAGTCAATTCACGTATCATTTTCTATGTATTTTAGTTCTATTTGTTACTTTACCTTCGTTCTTTGACGTCTGATGAAGCGCTATATTTCCTTTTGCAGACGAGAAAAATTATGTTCCATTTCTTTCGAAAAACGTTCCCAGTGACCATTTTTTATTTTTCTTATAAGTGCATGTGTTTCGTTTCTAATTGTCTTGTAATTATGTTATGCCTCTTGTGTTTTGGTTGACATGTATTTCAGGTAAGCTTTTTTGTTTCCTTTACATTTTTCCTTCACTTTACTTATATTTCTTTTACCGAGAACTTTCTTGGCCGAGGCTAAGATATTAGACTTAAGTATTGTTCAGTTTTCTTCGACTCCATCACTTTCTGTGATATATGTATTTCTGTTTTTTTCGGTTCTTCTTTTCTGGAATAGGTATCTTGTCGAGTCATCCTGTAAGCTTTCGACTTTTATCTTTGTGGTGTATTTCGGTGTTTTGTTATCACATATATGTGTTTTCATTCGGCACAATACCAATTTGTGATCGCTTCCTATTTCTGCTGATGTTAGTGCTCTCTATTCAACAGAATATAGTCTATAATAGATCTTTGTCCTCTACTGTTTTCAAAAATGTATTTGTATTGTTCTTTGTGAGGGAAAAATGTATTATTATTACGTATCTGATTTTTGCTGCAGAGGTCCGTTAGAAGGTTTCCGTTTTCATTTCTGATATTTTCGTTATATCGCTGTTTTATCGCTGGAACTAAATCATTGCCAACACGGGCGTTAAAATCACCCATAATGATTATATATTTATCATTTGGGGTCTCGTTTATTACAGTCTGGAGGTGTTCCTAGAAGTTTTTCCTTGTGGTGGTATCTTTGTTGTTCTCTGGAAGTGAATTGCTACCACATTCAGAGGTTTAACATCCAGTATAATTTTTACACTTACTATTTTTATACTTGGTGTAAAAAATTTTTGTGTACTAACAGAGCGACTCCTTCTTTGGCTCTGGTTTCTTTGGCAACACCACTGTAAATCATGAGATGGTCATCTATAATAATTTGACCCTTTTCCTTTTTTCTTTGTATCTTTTAACGCACACATGTCTATATTTTTTTTTCTACAAGCTCTTTTGTAATTTTCTGCTCTCTTGTAGAGACTTTACGTTCAAAGCACCGATGCGAAGTGTATTTCTCGTTTACCACAAATTCGTTGTCCTCTTTCTCCCGTTAGTCGTCGTAATGAAATCATTCCTGTCCCGAGGCATAATTCTGTTTCTATGAGCTGTATGGTTTTAAAGTCTATCAGTAGGGTGCTAAACTGGCTGTAGACCCCCTCCTCCTTTATTTGGGCTTGGAACCGGCAACAGTTCTGTCGAGCTACTCGATCTACCCAAAAAAACTGCAGGCGGATTTGAGATATGTTACTTAAGGATGTACTTAATCTCTATTAATTCTTTGATCTGTTTTTTATTCTCTTTCAGATCTGTTTTATATTAGGTAAATTCTTATTTCATTCCTTAGGTAAATTCTTATTTCAAACCCTCCGGCGCACTTTCAGGTCTACATATTATATAAGTATTTTAGTTTTTTTTTTCATTTTACTTTTACCTCTTTTTGTACTTACTTTACTTTCCGTGTCCGGAACACCAACAGCTTTAAATTTTGTATTTCCAATGGTTGGCTACATAAATGGCCCTGTCATTCGCTAAAAATAAATCTTCTTCTGTGTAGGTCTCTCTCATCTCTGTGCATGCTAGTAGACTTTTTGTGGTAACAAACTTTATAATCTTACCGAAGGGGCTTCTAATTTCAGAAACTGTTACACGATTACTCTATTTGATATACGTACATTTATGTACTAAATGTTTTAGTGCCAATGCATTTTAATAAAAAATACTAATTAATAAAAACGGAAATTTTCGCTTTTCCAAGTTTATAATACACACTTTCTTATGTTTGAAAATATATAAAAGTAATATAAATTACCGCCTTGCTTATTAAAACTAAAAAGTAAAATAAAGGTATATGGCGGTTAACAATTTATATTTAACTACATAAATTAGCCAAATAGTCCTTAAATTCCTCCATGATTAAATTGATGGATATTTAAATAAATTTCAAGTTCCAGAATGTATCTGCTGTAAAATTTGAAAATCTACTACTAATACAATTATTGGCAACATCGCAGGAGTTTAGAAGTATATGCAATATCGTAAATACGGATCCCAAAAGTGGTTTATCCTTTTGTGGAGTCCACTAAATCCTACGTGTTGGTCGGAGTCTACATAAAGCGCTACTTAGATAATAAAATACAGGGTGTATATTCTACTGGAGTTAGTATAATACCGTTTTAGAACGGAGCTTACATTAACCGCTAGATGTATATATATATATATATATATATATTTAGAGTAGAAAAAAGAGAATAATCATATGTTTGTCTAACGTTATCGCCGTGTATATTTTTATTCTATAAATAAAATACTTCTGCTTTACTTTTTTAAGCAGATTTTGTAAACAAGAACAAGAAAACTATCGAATGAAAAAATTACATTTTTTTTATTATGCTGTGGCAACCATAAGAATGTTAATGATCTTCTTCCGCAAAACAGTGTTCGGCTAACAATAAACCACTAATAATATGTCTATTCATAATCGATAAGTTGCTCAAGACCTATTATATCTGCATTTTATTAAAATTGTCATAAGGAAATAAATATATTGTTAATAAATTGTGTAAAATCATAAAATGTTTCGTCACTTTGGTACTTAATTAATAAGTAAAGGGTACACAAATAGAAGCCAAATTGGCTATGTTATTCCTATAGCAATCCTTTTTAAGCTCTTTTTAAATTATAGGTCTTAATCAATAATTTAGATTTTTCTTATTATTTTAACAAGTATTTCTATTTTACATGATATGGGATTAATTGACGGATTAGAAAATTATTAGTAATCTCTCTTCCGCTTCTTCTTTTTCAGTTTATATTTATGCATACCTTTATATCACGCTTTTTTGGAGGTCACATTAAAGATAAATATGAGCAAGTCGAAAATAATGACTCTAAATCGTAATATTGCTGTTGATGGTAAAGATATTGAGCAGACTGCGTCGCATAAATACTTAGGGAATGCAATTCGGTTGGGTAGAGATAACCTGTCATCTGAGCTCCCACGTCGCATATGATTAACCTGGACAACGTTTGGTAAATTAAACTATGTGCGTAAATCGCACCTACCCATATGCGTTAAAAGGAAAATCTTTGACCCGTGTGTGTAATTTGTACTCACTGATGGAGAGGAAACATAAAAAGGTACAACAAAGAATCAAGATTCGGTTGACTCAGAGAGCTGTGGAGCGCCAGATGTTGTGTATCTCCCTGAGAGACCGAATCCCAAAGGAAGAACAAAGACCACAGACGCTGTCGAAAGAATCAGACAAGAAAGGAGTACAATATAGAGACAGGAAAACAACTAGAGAGAAGAAAAACCTATTGATATGAATTGTTAGTCAAATTTTAGTGATGTTATATTTTTAAAAGTTGTATTTATTTATTTTAGAAATGTATTTACAAATGTGTATTGTTTATTTACTTTAAAAATTAATTCAATTTATAAATTAAATTTATAAATATATCTCTGCAATAAATAAAAATAACTTTTAGAAATATAACATCACTAAAATTTTGACGAAAAATTCATATCAATAGGTTTCTCTTCTCTCTAGTTGTTTTACCAACGTTCTCCTTTAGAACATTTCTACATTTGTCGATATGCAGTAAAGCCGATGACCCGCAGACAACAGCCTACCCTAACTGAGCTATAAGTATGCTTCTACATATATTTAATTATATTCCTTGTATCGGCATGTAAGTACAATTTATATACGATTTAAAACTGTGCACCTTTAAAACTATGCACACCCAATATTGACATATTTTATAGTTTACTGACAATATTCTAATAGTAGAAATTTGTATTTTAGCATTTAGTTATTTTTCGGAGAGCTGACGATAAACAGCAACTTTTAGTGTACGAAACTGGTAGTCATAAGTACAATAAATTGATTGTGAGTAAGTTGCGCTAGTCCGTGTTGAGTCCACTTCACTCCACTAGACAAACAAACTTTATACTTTTTACCGTAGACTTTACAAACTATAATGTGGAATAGGTTAGGTAAGGTTGGCTTTAAGCTTCTTCTTCTTCTTCTTAACGTGCCCCATCCCTAAAGACATTGACGATCATCATGGCCCATTTGACTCTATCTTCAGCCGTTCTGAAAAGTTCTAGACGTGCGTCTAGAACTTTTCAGATATTAACCATTCTTTCGGAATCTCTCCCGTATAATAAATGTCATTAAATAATTCTATAGAATCAGAAATGAAGAAATAAGAGAAAGACTCAAAATCAAACCGATACTCGACTCAATCAAGGAGAAAAAATTGGCATGGTTTGGACATCTAACCTGGATGGACAATAATAGACAAGTAAAAAGAGTGTGGGACGCCAAACCAATAGGGAAGAACAGAAGAGGAAGATCCATTAGAGAATGGAACAGTGACATCTCGCAAATACTGCAGAGTAAGGGTAAGACTTGGCAGGAAGCAACACAGATGGCATCCAATAGGAAGGAATGAAGAAAGTTCGTTAAGAGCTAGGACACCTCAGAAGACTGTTAAATATTGTAATTTAATGAATTGTATTATAAACGGCCCAACACCGAAGGGTACAAATGGGTCTACTGATTAAGTAAGTAAGTAAATAATTCTATTAGTGTGCCCATATGATCTTTTGTTAGTATTCTTAAGATTTCTGTAGGTATTTCATCTGGTCCCATGGCCGTTCTATTTTTTATTCTCAATTTCGTCTTTGGTGATTGGTGGCCCATTTCTTCCTCTTACACGCTTACCGACCTATAAGCTTTAAGCTTATAATGACTAATTTCGTAATAGAGATAATTTGTTTCTACTTGTGTTGAATTATTGTGTTTTTACCCTCTCGTCCTATATAACATACCTATGTGTCCCAAGGTAAGGGATGGTGTTGTAACTTGGGACAAAAAACTAAGTTAAAAAAATAATTTTTCAGGTATTCATAATAAAAATAATAAGTTAAATAATTGTGGATGTGTACTAGATACTATAGGAAACAGTTATGCCTAAATATACATTTGATTTATTGAATAAAGAAATATTAACATGCGCTTTTTTTTAAAAAGTGTCCCAACGCACAGTACTCTCCCTGCATCCGATATAAATGAACTTTGAGACTCATTGCAGTGCCTGATTGTTGGCCCATAGTATCGTACGTTAGTTTTTAGACTTACTTGTTCCAGAAATAAACATATTGTTTTAAAATATAAAATAAAAATGTAATTCTTTAGACTTTTCTTAGTGTAGAATAAGTAAAATAGTCACTTCATCAAGTTTGTTCGCGACCCCGACTGACTGGCGTCGTCTAACCCTCTTAAATATTTTTTCACACCTAAATAAAATATGAGTAATCTTCGCGCATCAAGTAGTGATTTATCAGTTCAGATTGAGCTCACACATTGCCACGGAGGCATTGAATTTTTAAACACTCTCAATTAACGTATTAAATATTTCTCTCCGCCGAAATCGGGCAATCTTCTCATACCGGTTTTCTTTTACGTGTTATAAAGAAAGAATTTTTAATATTGTATAGTAAGCTACGGCCGTGTTGAGCCTCTCTACTCTAAAAAGATTTAATTATAAATCGATAAACTCAAAAGTGATTTTATTTCTCTGGAGCTATATTTGCTCATATTAAGAATCCTTATCCTTCAACGGTCACTGAAGAACCAAACCTATGGAGATACATCCATTCACAAGTCCTTTGAAGTAAGGCTTGGAATCCAAAGATTTCCAACCCTCTTATGTAGGTAGCCAGTTACAAGGCTCCCTCATTACTTATGACCATATTTTTCTTCTTAATGTTTAATTTTAATCTATATTCTTCACTCATTGTCACGATTTTATCGATAAGGAATTGTAAACCTTACAAGCTGTCCGTTATTAATATAGTGTCACTTTTATTTCCTCACTGATTTCCTTTGTAAAATCTTCTAGCATTTTCTTAAAGCCTGTTCTGAGTATAGATTGAACAGCAATGGAGAGAGCACACAACCATGACGCACTACTTCTGGATTTAAATTGAACGGGTATATTATCATCACTCGTACTTTCTCCCTTTGTCTCCAATATAAATTGATTATTACTCTTATATCCTCATATATATGTAATTGCACATTTGCTTTTGAGTAGTTCAAATAACAAGTATATACGTCACAATTAACGTCTCTACATCTCTGAATCATCACCTGCAGTACGAACAGAGCTTTCCGTATTCCAATACATTTCTGAACTCGATTTAAGATTTTCCAATATTCTTTGCACACTTACTACATAATCGGGCATGAATAACTTAAGAAAAATTTTAAAAACATGACTTTTTCACCTTCATAGGTTTTAATAGTTCTGCTTTAAGATATAGTGCGGCGGCTGGCAACTTACAATGCAATTAATTTTTGTTAATATTATGTCATATGCAACAGTATTGGATATATGCCATCTGTCCCTGGAGACATATATGTCCGAAACTTATTTATAACCCATCTAATTCTGTTTGGTCTTGTGATTGCGGTGGCTATTTCCCAATCTGTAGACCTTGGCCTAGTGAGCCTTTGGTCTATATTGGTTTGCCTATCTGCATCATCCAGAATTGTTAAGCTCGGAAAAAGCGTGTTTATCAGTTCTCTAAGACTTTCCTCTTTGATGTCCGTAAATTTGTTATTAGCTTTCTTTAGGAAAGCTACTTCTTTCGTTGTAGCACCATCCTTTGCCAGGACTTTATGGATTTGAGAACATGCCGGGATCTGTAATCTCCTCGCTAAAAACTCTCTCCATAAATTCCTTTTACCTTTCCGAATTTTGTTTGAGAGGGAGGATGTCAATTATTATTACTGAAGATATCACACAACTTTTTTTGCAAAAATCCGAATGCCACCTCTCACATACACCTCAAAACAAATCCGCCCTGGTCTGTAAGAGATTTGTACAATATAATATTATTAAATCAAATAAATAAAGACTTGTTTTATGAATGTATTTAATATTTGTTTCCTTTTGTAATTCTAACTGATTCTAACATTCTTTCTTTAAAATTTGTTCTTTATTGAGATTAATAGATATCAAGAACGGTACTTTGTATACGAATTACTTGATATTACGACCTTTGTACATATGTTATTATTTTTAATATACACTTCGTAGAGGTCTTTTCGCTGGCGAAAATAAGCACTACCTGTTAAATTAAATCTCTCTTAAATCCTTGAGGGCAAATATATAATATACAAGATGAAATAGCCGTAAGCCACATAACTAACTAGAGAGTGGTAGTAAGTAACATCTCCAAAGATTCTTCGGGCGTCGAGAGGGAGTACTGTAAAAGACGCCAATGGTACCCGCCAGCCTTCTAGTACCATCTTTGACGATGTTCGGTATAGTGAACGCGAGGATGAAAAATCCAAAGAACTTATCGTGGTGCCTATTGTTTTTGTGCACGCTTTTCGAATATTCTCAAGCGCAGATAGTCGGAACACACACGGTAAGTACCGGGTAGTATTACCACGGGAGAAAGTTGAGGATTTGTATTGTGAGACTTCCACGGAAAGTGATGAAAGGCGAGAAATAATATATACAAGGTGGTTGCAATATAATTTGAAACAAAAAAAAATAAATAGTGAAATTTGTCTATTGTTTAGGAAAAATGTGATATTATTTAAGATTAATTATTTTCACACTATATATATATATATTTATATATATATACATATACATATATATATATATATATAAATATATATATATATATATATATATACATATAAATATAAATATATATATATATATATATATATATATATATATATATATATATATATATATAGATATGGGATTTTAAAAATTTTTAGAACTGATTTACTTAATACTAATTTTTTTGAAATTTCAAATTTTTAAAATTTATTAAAGTCTTTAAAAATATATTAAATGAATATATTCTTATTATATATTTAATAATAGCCTGATCAAATAAAATAAAATCAAAATATAATTCGGTACAGGTTGAAACAAATTTAATATCAAAGTTTAAATGAAAACAAAATATATTTTTAAAAAAGTATATGATTTATATACCTGTCTTCATCATCGTTTAAATAATGAAAAATTGATCATTTTGCACCCAATTTACTTTACTTTTTAACTGTAGTGGCAATATGTAGGTGTCATGTGTCATATTTTTATGTAGGTGTGTACGATTTTTTTCTGCAAAGTTGAAAGGAAGCGCTTTCATTTAGGACTTGGTAAATTAAATTTGACTTTTGAATTTGATTTGAAAATTATTCTTTGCATTATAAGTAATACCATAAATATTTTATTTTGCAGTAAAAGTTGCGTTATGTTACCAATATAAAGCAAAAAAAGTTGGTAGAAAAATATTCAGTAGTTTATGAGATATTTAATTTGTTAATAAAATGTCACTATTTTTTCAATTGCAAAAATTCGGTTGTTGCCGATAGAATTAGACTTTTCTAATGTCTCATTTTTTTTTTGTTTTTATGTATTTTTTCGAAAAATGCATTGATAAATCAAAATTTTAAATGGTGTTTGAAACTTGTTCTAATGTGTTTATAACTTGTTTGTTTTTTTCAATAACGTCGTGGTCGTGATTATTAAAAATCTTGTAATGCAGTTTCAATATTCGTGCTCCTGGCAACTTTTCACACATTCTAAAAAAGTTTTTCTAGACCGTTTTTTGTCCAGATAGCTTTTCAACTTTAAAATTCATAATTTGTTTATTTATCAATATAAACATTTAAAACTGCGTGAGTACATCTACCACTCTATTACTTATGCCACTTCAATGCCATTTATACCTATAGTGAAAATTGTAAAATATTTTGAAAAATAATGATTTTCTCAGTGACCCTTAATGAAAACTTTCTGCGTAAATATATATATATATATATATATATATATATATATATATATATATATATATATATATATATATGTATATGTATATAAATATATATATATATATATACTGTGTGTCAGCCAAATAGAATAAATTAGCTAATAAATAAATGAGGAAGTATTCGAAAACTTTTTATACGGTGTGTATCATATAACGGTGGGCAATACCAACTTGCTTATTTTAAATAGGCTACAGGTAAACACCCTGTATGTTAATTAATTTTTAGATTCTTCAGATCATTTTAGACATTTTTTGAATACAATGTCCTATACCTATCTTTGACTGTTTCGGAAATAATAACTAAAATGCAAAAATTGCATATTTGTCTATTATCATCCATAGTGTCATGTGATATGTCGCTATACGTTCAATAATAACGAAGACCATGTGTAGTTCCCTTTTGGTAGTCTCTTTGTTTTTTTTTTCTATCTAAATATATTCGTTATATTTTCCCCTTTTATTTGCTATGTCGCATGTTAGGATTCGATAAGTTGTTTATTTTGTCCTCAGCCTGAGAGTTTCTGTAAGTCAATAAATCAAAATTTGTCTTAATTTATTTTTATCTATAGTGCTCTATGATACCTCGTATGTCGCTATACGTTCAATTATAATGAAGATACTGTGTAGTGAACTTTTTTTAAGTCGCCGTGTTTATTTTCTCTAGCTGATTATATTCGTTATATACTCTCCTTTCATTTGCTATGCCGCATGTTGGGATTCGTTCAGTTGTTTATTTTGTACTCGGCCAGAGGCCTTCTTTAAGTCAATAAATCAAAATTTGTCTTTTAGTTAAACTATTTTTGTGCATAGTGCCCTATGACATCTTATGTAACTATACGTTCATCATTGAGGCGAACTATTCTATCCCCACCACAAAACGGTAAAAAAATTATTTAATTCTGCATAATTCTATTTACCTTCATTTAATTTTATTTAATCTTATTTAGTTATTTTATTTTATTTTGGTAAAGCGTTGACGTTTATCAAACGTCATTTTATTTTTATAGTAAGTGTATGTATATCTTTCCCAGTGACATATAATAAATATATATTATACGTCATTACTTCTTACGTTACAATTACAGTAAGCTATATTTTTAGCAATTTTCGAAAAAATTAATTCATTGAGATTTCTTTAAATTATTTTGTATTAAATTTCACCTTAAAAATATTATTAAAATTAATTGTTAATTATATTAATATATAATTAATACAGTATTATTAATTAAACGTATCGTTTCAAGTACAAAATATGAATGAAATCAGGTTTTAAATCTTAAATAACGTAAAGTTAAATTATTTTATAATAAATTTTACCTTAAAAATATTATTAAAATTAATTATCAATTATATTCATATATAATTAATATAGTATTATTAATTAAACGATCGTTTCAAGAACAAAATATGATTGAAATATGGTAGTTCATATTTCTTTCCTAGATGGCGCCGTTAGTTGACTGGATTTACAGTTATACTCGGTTCGCCATTCCCAGTCCGAACTATCTAGTGAATTTAGTAATTATTTTTTTGCGAAGTTAGTTACTTTTTGACAGACTAAAAGTGGCTGGAAATTACTATACAACCAAGCACACGTACTCATAGCTAATATTAATAGTAAACAAACTAAATAGTAAATAAAATAGAACTTTGCGAATTACCGACAATCAATATTTATTTATCTGCACCATATAATAAATAGTTATGTTAAATTATAACAGCTAAAATATATTTTTTAAATATATACTACCCAAAATTTGATGGGTTTAGTATACACTTCCACTATTTAGAATAATTCTTCTTTTTTTTTAAGAAAGAAGTCTGCAATAGTAGGATACTTAAGCTATTAATACTGAGAAGTAGGAATTGTTGTGTTGTAGGTTTCCGACAATGAATCTGTCAAAATATGCCCGAGCTAAGCGAATGGAGTATAAGAGTGGGATCAGCGAACCGACTATAACAAAATAACCGACGTCATTGGGATATTTAGCTTTAAATGTTTGTATTCTAATTTTGATTACTATTATATAGCGTGCCATGGAAATTCCACTTGATAGTTCTCAATTCGCGTAAATTATACATAGATAATCAGACTTACTTACATTACATTTCTTACGTTTTTAGACCTAAAATATTGAATCGCGCTCGAAGCATAGTCTTCCTTATACCATACCGTAGACCTTACTTATGATATTTGCGAGTCATCGTAGTTTTTGTATATATTGTATATATATATATATATATATATATATATATATATATATATATATATATATATATATACATATATAATCATTTTCATTCCTTATCTTCTTAAGTCCGTGTCAGACGGTCAAATATTTGATCAAACTAGTTTGAGCAAACTGACGTAATGACGTCATAATTACAGTTTGTTCAAATTTTAAAAATCTACCTATCACACCATCATTCAAATTTGACCAAGTTGACGTATATTAATGAAATTAATCGTCTTTTTTGCATATTTATTAGTTGCTTGTGCTTTAATTACGATTCAAAATTTTTTATCCACAATCAAAATAAAAAGACTGGAGGATTTTTTTCTGTGGATGCTCGACATTATATTTATAAACAGCTTCTTTCTCGATATAAATCAATTATGTAGAAACTTATTCCAGCCTTCAGGATATTTTAAAATTTTATTTTTATTTTATAACAAAATAGAAAGAAAAGAAAATGAATTTCATCACCGTATGTCTAACTGCTGATTTTCATTTGTCTTAAATATTTTTCGACCAATCAAAATTAAAGTTTGATCAAACTGACCTTGACAAATAGAAGATCCTCTATTTTTAGAGGATTTGATCAAACTCAGGATGTGACGTCATGTGCTGTCAATTTTTTGGTTTGGTCAAACTTGTTTGATCTAACTAGTTTGATCAAATATTTGACCGTCTGATACGGACTTTATACTTCTCAATAAGGTATTATTCGGAGCTGTAATATAAATATACGTAAATATGCGATAACTGAGAAGGCATCAAAAATATTGGGGAAAACCAAACCAGTTAGACAAAAAGAATGGTTTGACGAGGAGTGCCAGAAAGCAATAGATAACAAAAATTAGCTAGATGCACAAGAAGAGCAAAGGAGGAATACTGCACCCTAAGAAGGGAAGAAAAAAGATTACATAGAAGAAAAAAAGGCAAGTAAAAGCAGTTAGAAAACAGAATGGGTAAGAAATCAAAACGAAACTCGAAAGTTCTGCAAAAATGTAAACAAAATGAGTAAAGAGTTTAAGTCAAGAATAGGGATCTGTAAGCATGGAGAAGGAAATATCCTAAGTGTACGGCCTTAAACTTGAACGGATGGGTTGAATTTTTCGACGTAAAATTCAACGGCTATTACATCGAAGAATCAGATAACACCGTAGCAGATCGAAATGATTGGAATCTATTCAACTCAAACGAAAAACCATCTACCACTAAAGAGGTTACACAAGCCATTAAAAAGCTTAAAAATAATAAAGCACCCTGTGTTTTCACTGATAATTCTAAACTCAATGCAGATAGTTTTAATAGCCACTTCTGCTCAACTGCCGAGAGAGTAATAAATGAACTTGAGGTTCCTCAGCTAACTCTTGATGACTATTTAAAGTATATACTACAGGAAAATATCCCGTGTTTTAGTTTTCAGCCAGTAAACTTTAGTGAAGTTGACTTAGCTATTACAGAAATAAAAAATAGTAATAGCAAAGATCCTGATGGATTTAACACAAAAATTATTAAAACAATTAAAAATATAATTGTTTAACCTCTAACAACTTTAATAAACCAATCAATATCTTGTAATACTTATCCTCAAGCTTTCAAAACTGCAAAGGTAGTACCTCTGTTTAAGAATAAAGGCTCTATTGATGATTATAACAATTGTCGACCCATTTCTCTGTTGCCCATCTTATCAAAAGTTTATGAACGAATTTTAAAAAATCTAATTAATCTACATTTTGAATCTAATAAACTGTTTGCCATAAACCAGTACGGATTCCGAAAAAATGAAACAATAACTTTAGCTATTTATCATTTCACTAGCAATATTTTGGAAGGGTTTGAAAAATATCTTGATACTCTTGCATCGTTTTTAGATCTTACTAAGGCTTTCGATTGTGTCACACATAGTATTCTGCTTAGAAAACTTCCTTATTATAATTTTCATAGTGATGCTATTCAACTAATTGATTCATATCTATCAAATCGTGATCAATATGTTCACTTCAACCAGTGTGATTCTCAAAAACAATCTCTGTTGTTTGGCGTCCCTCAAGGCTCGGTTTTGGGTCCAGTATTATTTTTTATCTGTCAAAATACGCTCCGTATTAACATATAAATTTAGTGTAACAAAGTGAAAAATAAACTAATACAAATAGACTACAGTGAATACAGACCGACGGCTGTTCTTCCGATAAAAATATTTCGTCAAAATTCAGCAGATATCAGTGAGTAAGCATTGCAAAAAGCACAATAACCTCTTTAAACAATTAATAAACAATAGACAAATAAGAGCTGAAGTGTTGTCTGAAATAAAAGCGACGTTGCCGGCTATTGAAAAATTTCTGCATTAAAGCCGAATCATTATTACGAAAATCCAAATCTGAGTATAACTCCAAAGTGCTGAGAAGGGTTGAAGCTCCGGCAAGTCGATTGGGCGGACACCTTTACCGCGGTACAATGGAGCAGATACTAGAAAAATTAGAGAAAATCGACGAAAGAAATGTAAGAATCGAAAGCAAAATAGATAAAATGCAAGTAGACCTGGACAAATTAAATAAAGAAAACGAACAGTTGAAGGCAGATAACAAAGCAATGAGAACTTAAATCACAGAACAAGAAGTTAGAATCGAAATACTGGAAAGACAAGCTAGAAGAAAAATGATAGTAATACAGGGGGTCGAAGAAAACCAAACAGAAAGCGAACAAGAGACGATAAATAAGATAAAGGAGATAATAAAAAAAATCGGCGTACAAACAAACCTAGATGAAGAACTGGTAGAGATGAGAAGAATAGGCAGACAAGGTGATCCCCAAAATGTACCCAGACCCATCATATTAGAAATGAAAAAGGAAGCTACGAGAATGGAAATTCTGAAGGCTGCTAAAAACCTAAGAGAAACTAAAATCTATATCAATGAGGACTTCCCGAAGAAAATACTACAAGAAAGGAAGCATCTTCTTCAGCACATGAAAATGGTACGCCAGGAAGGACACACAGCCGCATTAAAATACAACAAATTATGGATAAATGGTGAACCGTTCCCACTGGAGCAACTAGAAGGCATAGATGTAAAGTAGTACTATAGTAGTACTATAATTTCATGGGTAAAATTAAATCGTGCGTCGCGTCGTAGCACATCTTTCCATATTTCTTTCCTTCCATTCTGCCTAAATAAAGTACTGAATATTTCTTATTATAACAAATTGCTTATATTTCTTTTGTTCAATCCACCTTTTGTGAATGACGATTTATTAAAAATTGTATTTCTCTGCCTAAATAATAATTCAACTAAAAAAGAAAGAAAGATATTCTTAAAAAATCCTCTTTCAATTTTATACACTTGACCCAACAGATGAGATACTATTACGAAGAGTTTTTGTAACTGCATTGTTTATTGTATGCCTGATGTAACTATACTGTAAAAAATACGTGACATTAAAAATGAATTAGACAAGTTGACACTGAATCTTTTTAATAAAGAAATATTTCTAGGTAGGATAATTCTCTACACTTGACGTTAAATCATTACGTGCTTTAACCATTATAAGCTAATATACGTTTTCCATTATTTTTACAATGTTTAATGTGAATAATACAATTTAATTAGAAAAGTTTTGACATTCAATAGTTTTCTTTTTTTTTATTATAAAGTACGAATATTTTATCCAGTTTCACTGGCCAAATTCATGAAAGTTAACTGTAGCCCTATTCTGCGATAGAGCTAATAGTTGATATAGACGAAACAATTCTATAACTCTTGTTGTAAATAAATATGTTTCTAAATATCAAAAATGTAGTTATTTCAGATGGTTAGGTTGGTAAACAGCATAGCATAATCAGATAATGTACTTAATAAATGAAAAATATGTTTAAATGTAGATATTTTTATTTTTTGGTTTGCAATTTTAAGAAAATATTATCAAGGGTTGTTTAAAAAATTAAAATTTACTTATAGTAACATAAACATAGTCGTCAGTTTAGATCAAGATATATGTCAAACGAAATCCATCAACTAGAGGAACAATTTGGGCGTATTCTGGACGAAATTGGGTAGACTTAGCCATTTTTTCATTATACTTATAGTAATTAGAGTATACTTTAAAAGTATACCAAAAAATGAAACTATTTGAAAACAACCAACTCACACTCCTAACGAGTCTACTGAATAAAATCTATGAAACTGCAGAATTTCCTACAAATTGGCTAGTTTCCACCTTCATCCCTCTCCCCAAAAAGGCAAATGCCACCAGATGCTCTGATTAAAGAATTATAAGCTTAATGAGCCATGCACTCAAAATACTTCTTTCTGATATTCACTCTCGCATATATAGAAAACTTGAAGAAAACATTAGCAGTGTTCAGTTTGGGTTTCGAAGCGAGCTGGGAACGCAAGAGGCCCTATCTTCCATACAAGTATTGATACAAAGAGCTCGAGACGTAAATTTCGAAGTCTACGCATCCTTTATAGACTTTGAAAAAGCATTTGACAAGGTGCAACATTAAAAATTATTTCAGATACTGAAAGAATCTAGTATTGATGACAAAGATTTACTACAGCAAAGAGCAACTGTACGAGTAGTCAACGAAACCTCACAAGAATTCACGATAAAACGGGGAGTACGTCAGAGCTGCATCTTATCACCGACGTTGTTCAATACTTACTCGGAAATGCTGTTCAGTGAAGCTATTGATGGTTTAAGAGAAGGTATAAAAATCAATGGTGAAATCATAAACAGTTTAAGATATGCGGACGATACGGTTTTGATTGCTGATAATGTGGAGGATCTGCAAACAATAATAGACCGTGTAGTGGAAGCCTGTGACAGATACGGCATGAAATTAAACTGTAAGAAGACCAAAATTCTTGTAGCAAGTAAAAACGACGTAATACAGCACCAATTCACAGCTAATAACGAACCCTTGAAAATAATCGACAAAATTACATACCCTGGATGCAGCCTAAATAAGGAATGGGACCATTCACAGGAAATAAGATGTCGTATAGAAAAGGCGAGAGCTGTCTTCAATAGCCTCAGGAAGATTTTTTGTAATATGCACCTGAAAATTGATATAAGAACACGAGTCTTGAGATGCTATGTATTTTCTACCCTTTTATATGGAGTCGAAGCCTGGACCTTGACGGAGGCAACATTCAAACGATTAGAAGCCTTCGAAATGTGGTGCTACTGCCGCATGCTCAGAATTTCCTATATCCATCATGTTACAAACAATACCTTGATCCAACATATGAATAAAGATCTGGAAATTATGCGTATCGTGAAAATCAGAAAAATGACATACTTAGGGCATGTGATGCGCAATGAGAAGTATCAACTAATTCAACTAATTTGACAAGGCCAGATAGAAGGCAAAAGATCTCAAGGGCGCAAAAGGACATCGTGGTTGAAGAACATCAGACAGTGGGCAGGAATGACACCATACATCTATTAAGAGCAACTGTCAACAAAGTTGTACGGATCAACGTGATTGCCAACATCCACAGAGGATAGGCACCAAAAGAAGAAGAAGAAAATATGTAAATACAATAATAATAGTTATACTATATTTTTGATATTATGTGCAAACAAAAAAACATTAATTGCCAGAACCAGACACTGATAAAAAATTAAAAATGTTAAAACTAAAAGCATGAACGAATTTTTTGAATAGTTCCAAAAGCGCAACAATTGAAATAGTGCAAAGTGCCTCAATTAAAAATTATGACATGAGATGACGATTCATGGTCGTGTTGCCAAGTTGTGTATACCTGGCGTTAAAGTTTTCGAGGATGATCACCTTATTCAGTCCGAAGACGTATTCAAGCAACGTATGTGAAAGAGATTATTCAGGGTGTTTGTAATAAGAGACCACTGTCACTGTCGTGTTGTTGTTTAAGTGCACGTCTACTTCCAGGAAGTCTTCATCGGTAAGGACAATGTGGGGAGAAAGAGACTCCATATTTGATAAGGATGCCATTACTACGAAATATCCAGCAGCGAGGACGGGCTAAGATGTCATATTCTGGGATGGTAGTGTTACTTTTGCTAAGGGTTTCGGAGAGGGCAAGGATTTGGATGTTGTATTTAAAGAGGATCTGTTTGACGAAGGGATGCTTTCTTGCACTTATTGTGCTATCCATTACTGGAACAGGAAAGTGACGGAAGCCCTTCTGTTTTGTGCCACGAGAGTACTTGAGTGGCCAAAAAACATTGTGGGCAAGGTGTTGGTAGTATTCAGGATTAGCTGGTGGTGGTGAGGTAAAATGTTGATAAGGAGAAGAGTAGTGAATTCCATTAGAGTCTTTATATCTGTGGAAAGTTTGGAACGTAGGATATGTTTTTCGGTGATAATTGGATGGGTTTCTTTGGGGGTTTTAGGAGTCTCCTTTCTGAGGAGCCATTTCGCCGAGTAGGCTGAAGGCTCGCCGCTAGAACATATAGGTTGTTGAGGTATAGGGAATGCGGATGATTTCTGGCCTTGGACGCAAGTCGGGCATTTGTACTGTTTTTCGGGACACTCTGACATAACTTGCCGCAGTGCTTGGGCATTGACAAGAAAGGGTTAGCATTCAGTGGGAGTCGTTTTGGCAAGAGTTTCGGAGAGGGCAAGGATTTGAGTGTTGTATTTGGGGAGGATGTATTGGAATTGGATATAGTCCGCCATAGTCAAACTACGGTTATATACATCTCCTGAAAGGCTTTATTAAAGTAGCTGTCGGAGTAGTTTGGACACTCCTTTCAGGACGACCAGTAAGGTAGGTATTGAGGGATGAGGTGTAGGGGTTTTAGTTTATTTATGTTTAGGTGTAATTGTCAGTTGAAGATCTCTAAGTGTCACGGAGCTTCTTTGGAGCTCTACTGATTAGTGATGTATAGGGTTTTAAGGTAGGCGATCTGTGTAGTAGGAAGGACATTGATGGATTATATCTGTCTTAGTAGAAGTTGTCGATTGATATGATCTTGCAGAAGTCTCGTTTGTTGGACTTCTCTTGAGGAATGTGATTGGTTGTATATTTATACCATCTGAGTTTATTCGAGGGTGTATTAGTGGGTTGTGTGGTGTTTGAGGGTATATTGGTATGTGTTTGGGTTTTGGTTTCAGGTTTTAGGTGATCTGTCTTGGGTTGTCCGTTGGTAGTTTGGGTTGCATTGTGGAGGCTGAAGGATAGTTGTTTATCCGGGACAGCTGCAAAGCAGCGATCAACAAGTCAATTTGGTCAACAGCTAAGGGGCTAGCAACATCTAGGATCAGGAGGTTCTACAGGTTTTGGGATTTGGAAATTTGACAATATGGAACGGGTCGAAGGTGACATTGTTTTTTTAGTTGAAAGAGAAACTCCCAAAGAGAAACATGTTTAACTAGACGATCTCAAATATTCAGTTGGGTCGACCCGACCGTCGCGACTTCAAACGATAAGACTTTTTATATGTCTTCATGCTTCCTCTTCAAAATATTGGTATGTGTATTGTGTGTATCTCCTATTCAACTACAGTATATTTGAAAATATTCATGTATTTTATTTAAAGTAAGGTTCTTTTTAAAAGTATTGTTTTCAAAAAAAAAATTGAAAATATTTCACATTTGCCGGAGTCCTATGACGACCATAATATTTTTCATATAAGATGCTGTTTAATTCACAGATATGTTTATTAAAGTTTAACACCAATTAGTTTCCATATAAGTATATATTTTTTTAATTTTAATTTTGTAAATTTGTTTTTTATAACTCATATCGCTTCATTTTTTTACATGACAGATCAAAATCTATTTTGTTATCTAAAAATATTCGGCATCGTGATTCCCGTTGAAATAAGAGACACCGTTTTCCAAAAATCCAACTAAACCAATTCGCAAAAGTTGTTCACAAAGAAAAACCGTGTGAAGTGCACAACATTACTGGGGGATATAATGTCTGTATAAGTAGCCACTGCAGTTCCTCTTGTGAAGTTTTATCATAAATGAATTGATAACTAGACTAAGTAACTACAGGCATCATGTTCTGAGCTATGCGAATGACTAGTTCATCTTAGCACACGGCAAATTTAATGGCATAGTCACAGATAAAATGCAAGAGGGTCTGACTGTAGTTATATAATGCACTTCAAATGGAGAGCTTAACATAAACCTCCAGGAGAAATTAGAGGAGTTTGATTTTCTAAACATGAATGGTACAGATTCAAATATTTTAGCATCTTCTAGCAACTATAACATATGCATCAGTGGTATGGTTAGACCAGGTACAGCAAAAAACAAATTAAGCACATTTTACAAACTTGTTTACCTTGGAATTACAGGCTATGGAAGCCTTAATCGATCTTCCTTCTCTGTATATTGTTATAAATAATCGTTAGATTAGGACACGATAACATTATAAATGCAATTAGGAATACAACACGAATGATAACTTTAGACTATATTGTACCCAAATACGGAACTGACGAACCTTTTTGAATGAAGGAACATTTCTATTCCACTAGGAAGACTTACCTCTATATTAGAGATTTATGGAATCTCGCATTCTGCAAGCGAAATTAACTTACAGGCTTTTGAATTTAATCGAATCAGTATATACAGAGATAGTCAAGCGGTTAAGAGAGCTCTCAGAAGCCCCAATGCTAGTGTGGGAATGTTGACAAGAACTCTATAGACTGGACTAGATAAGGACTTCGAAATAGAAGAAAATATTAAAAAATATGCTAATGAGACAATCTATTAAAGGCTACATATCGACTCAAAAGCGGAATACTCTAAACAAAATTTACAAAGTTAGTATTTTATGACGATTATGTTTGTTAACGATTATGAGCAACTAAATTAGTAAAAAAAAAACTATCTATATAAACTTGACGGTAAGTTATTAAGTGCTTCGACGATTATAAGCTAATAAGAATGTAGGTGAAGACATTAATTAAATTATTAATAATCTTATCCGGATCTTTTCACACTTTTGTAAACCTAGCATCCAAAATATACAAGTGCATTAATTAAGACATTCAGACGAAATAATCGCAGAAGCAAGTAATTAAAATTCAAAACCAACAGCCTGAAAAGATCCATAGAAATAGTCCGTGACGCAAAACAATAATAAAAGAACAATACCACTCATGCAATATTACAAGACATATTCTAGAAGACATTCTAAGGTACCTACTAATTATATTCGTTTAGTAAATAAGAGAGTTCGTAATTTGAAACATTACAGGGTGATTCATCGGTAAATCTTCCATTTATATATAGAGAAAGAATAATAATTGGTAAAATTAATATTTTAAATTTATTATAAGAACAGTTTTATTAATACAGCAGAGTATATAAGTTCAGTTAAAAAATAATATTATTACAAAAGTATTTTCATCGATCGAGTGGGAAGTCGATAATAGTTGCCCGATTAAACAGCTACAGTTTAACTGATAGGCCGTGCATTTTTGAGTCTGTGCAGGTTAGTTCTAGACTGAGTAGGACTCTGCCCAGGATAGACTGGGTGGAGAAGTTCTCATGCCGTATCCCAATGCTTAATACGAAACGTCATGTGGACGGAATATACACAGACAGAAGGTGGCAAATTAACACTGCGAATCAACTAAGACCATGACATAGGGACAGGGCAGCCGAGAGAGATGAGCGGGCCCTGGTAAAAAGTGTAGAGCGGACACCGGCAGAAAGTGAAGAGAAAAAAAGTAAAATATTTAAGTACTATTTATAATAATAAAAATTTTTACAATAGCTTTTCGAGTTTTTTGATTTTGGAAAAATTGCCACATCATCCTCAATGCACTAAGTTGATAGGCCAGTTAAACGATCCTGCTTCATTGTAGGTCTCGTAGCATTTTTATGTGATAAAAACAAAGGATCTCTACGCTTCTGCCACTGTTATCGGCAATATGCAAAATATTCTTAACGTAATAACGACGTTAAGAAATATTGATTTCAATTTAAGATGTTTAATTTTATTTAGAAAATCCATTGGAAAAAGTTGCAATTCACCAATGTTATCCTTGTAGATCGCTTTCAAATGAAAAATTTCCTCTATCAATTCTTCACGGGTGTCTTCTTTGTAAAACTCGCGCAATATATTAATTGTTTTCTTAATATTGTCGTGATCTTCATCTGAGAATCTTCATGTTCATGCTCAATCAGTAAATCATCAAATAGTCGCATCACAACTTGCTTATCGTACGGTGATATTTTTACTGCGCTCACCAATCCCTAGATATAAGGCTATCATGCGCGTGGGATGTATGGCACAGATAGAAAATTGTTGTCTAAGCATATATAGGTGTACTATCGTACCTGACAGCATTTCGTTTTAACTCATGGCCAGAAAATGGACAAGAAGACAAGAAATGGCCCAGAAGAACTTTAGAACTTAGTGATTTATCTGAGCCCCTTAATGTAAATATAAAAAAATTGAAAAATGAATAAACAGGCGACACCTAATCGGATAGTTAGGTAAAAATATATTTACGCCTCGTATCTTTTGGAATTAATTGGAATGTCTAGGCCTATACTGATCTTTTTCGTCATAAATATTTTGTAGAAATTTAATTAACTGATCAATAAGTCTCATACTATTTTCCATAATTAAGTAATGAGTTTCGACGTACTTTCATTATTTACTATAGTGCCAGTTGGTGACTGTTGAGAGTGCATTAGTCAGCAGGCGTCAGATTTTATTAGATTACCTTTAATTAAAGACTGAGCTCTTCTTAACTTGTTCTGGTTTTTCATGATGTACGTTTTATCCTCTATGGTGTCAAGTTTAACTGACGCTTTTCCTTGTGATACCCTAATTTCCTGAACATATTCATTTTTGCAATGTTAGTTGTTGGTAGCAACTTCAATCCTTTCATTTTATTTAAACCACTATCTTTTGGTTGCAATATTTTGTTTTATTATTTGTTTTTCCAGCATTCCAGAAAGAAAATTTTAGTATTCAGTGCTATTGAAAATTATTTTGATCTTTTCTTATTGCTCTTGTTATTTCTCTCATTTCCATAATAAATTTTATTTTTACCATTATATTTAATTGGAAATCTGGGCACCTTTTTTACTGTTAATGAAAGATCATCATTTATGATTAAACAAATGAGCATGAACAATTATTGTTATTGTTATCTATGTATACATATAAAACAGTTAATTATTTATATAAAATATAATTTTTTTGTTTTCAAATAAAATTGTTAATATAATAATTTAAACATTTTAACAATAAACTCTTAAATGTTTGAAATAAACACAAGATAGCTAAAATAAAAAATGTGACAATAAAACACTGAAAACTTTGTTTTCAAAACTTCCACAAAATTTATTTTCAACTCTTATCACTACAGCTGTTTCGGCTGATTGCCTTTCTCAAATTCTTCACATTCAAAATAAAGGCCTTAAGCTATCTTTGTTACAATCTATGGAAATCAACACAGATATAGTTCTGAATGACCAACTTGAGACAAACAGTTCTCCCCTCCTCAACTTATTTCATTAGAGACTATAAAGTGTAAACGCATGCCAAAAATAGATCACTTGAGAAAGGCAATCAGCCGAAACAGCTGTAGTAATAAGAGTTTAAAATAAATGTTGTGAAAGTTTTAAAAACACAATTTTTCAGTGTTTTATTGTTACATAAAATGAATTTCCATCAAGTAACGGTCGAATCCATCAATTATTTATAATAAAAAAGTTAATTATCTCAAAATATTTATTTATTTTAGTTCAACCATAATGAAGTTTCAAACATTGTTACCAAATAACAGCATATTATTGTTTTTGTTTAAATTATAACCTTTGTATAACTTTTTGTTTATAAAGATATACAGTACAAGCTGTACAAAGGATGTAAAGCACTAGGATGACACATCAGATGGTATTTTACATCGAATTCATGTCAATTCAAGAAATCCCAATATAGACGTGGAATAAGCTACATAATCAGGTTTTTCTTTTGATCGAAGACATGTATTTTATTATGTGCATCAGTTTATTAGTTAAGTTAGGAATGCCATCGACAAATCGTGAATTGAGGGACACCTTCAATCGAGAATTGGATCGTGAAAGTGATTATGAACGATATGAACCGAACCAATTAGTTCGAAAAAATGTTTCAATGTTGAATCCACAATAGAAGGCAGATTTCCGTAATCTAGATCATCATATGAGCAGGTGAGGTTGACATCTGAATAGGCTATAATGTTGCGCATCACTATTCCATTACATTCCTAGAAGAAGCGGTTATAAAATCTTAAATGTGCTTCTCGTTTTTCTTTCTACATTTTTGTTTTCCTCCTGTCTGAATCTGGGTTTTTTATTAAGTGTTTTTGCCTTTTTACTTGTTCTTTTCCTAGTGTTTCCTTGGCTGCAATATCATCAACATTTTTTCTTAAATTGACCCAGTATTAATCTACGGTGTCTATATTTGATGTTCGTATTTTCCTTTGTCTGTGTGGTTATTTTATTCATTTTTTGTTGCTAATATCTTGATTCTGATAACCAATAGCCGAATTATGATCTATGGTCATATATATACATACATATATACATATACATACATATATATATATATATATATATATATATATATATATATATATATATACATACATATATACATATATACATACATATATATATATATATATATATATATATATATATATATATATATATATATATATATATATAAGATTCAAGCTTATTAAGTATTTATGAGTAAATAAAGTTATGTTTAACTGCATAACCATTGCAAAACTCTCGCATGCAATTGCACATCGGCTGTTTAAGGTACTAAATCAGCATCGACTATAATCGAAAATTTAGTCAACCGAAGTGTAAATGCGCTGCATTTGTTCGTCTTACAAGTATAGACAGGTTATTTAATTTCGACACAAGCATTCCGATAAACTAAATAGGAATTTTTCTCATTACATAACATGTATGGGAAAGTATATGAAGAGCAAATGAGCATTAAAAGCCTTAACAATAAATAACATTCATAAAAGATTTACACATAAATGCGGTTGTATTATTACGTCGGTACCTATGAATTTAATCATTCTTAATAACTTCAATGTCGTAATTTAATGTATTCTAATTATTCTGTCAAATAATTAAAGTGAATTTTATTTTTACTTTCTATCCAGCATCGAAAGTAGGTAGACATGAGCACCGGCATTGTGCGTGCCGTAGTTAAACAAGAAATTCTACTTAAGAGAGCATCTTCGAGAATGTTTTACAGTAACATCTTCACTTTCGATTTTTGCCGATGGCCCAAACGATAATTGATTCAATTTATAGGTAAATGGAAGTACGTGGTATACAGATCACCTCAACATAAAACCACTAACATAATTCGTATTAATAGTTGTGAAAAATAGATATATTTGCTTGGTTTATTTGTCTCATCTATTTTCCTTGTCTCTCATATTTGTATAGTTGTTGATGTGTGTATGTGTATGTATAATCACATTAGACAGAAGTCTATTTGCCACTCCTCCTCCTTAGTCCTAATCCCTTTTGGGATGTGGTGACACCATTAGGCCTTTACAGTTTTTTCACAATTTCCCTCCATCCTTTCCTGTCCTGGGCCAGTTGTTCGGCTTCATGTAACCCTTGGTTAATCAATATTTTTGTTTGATCTACCCAACGGCTTGGAGATCTTCCCCTAGGTCTCTTTCCTTCAACTCTACCCTAGACTATCAGATATTCCATCGTACCTGTTCTTCTAGCAATGTGTCCAAAATACTGCAAATATCTCTGTTGTAATTGTTTAAGCAATCTATCCTTTACTTTAAGTTGTTCTAATATCGATACGTTAGTGCGATGATCAATGCAGGATATTCTTAACATACGGTGGTATACCCACATTGCAAAATCGTCTAGTTTATTTTTATCCGCTTTCTTTAAGGTTCACGTTTCGGATGCATATGTGGCTATGGGAAAATGAGTGCCCTTACCAGCCTTAGTTTTGTGTGTATTGTTATGGTGGAATTTTTCCAAATTTTTACCAGTTTAATCATAGCTGTTCTAACAATAGTCAACCTTCTAGGTATCTCTCTGTCACACCCTTCGTAATTTGTTATTAGGGACCCCAGGTATATGAAACTATTTACTACTTCAAAGCCCCCAATTTCTTTAATGTGTAGAAGATTATTCCGAGCTGTGTCTACTATCATCATCTTTGTCTTACTTCCATTTAGCTTTAGTCCATACGTTTTGCTTTTCTCCTCCAGACATCTCATTATGTTTTACATTTCTTCTTGATTTGCTGCGATTATTAAAGTGTCATCAGCATATCTCAAGTTACTGATTTTTTGACCTCCTACTGATATTACACCCTTCCATCTATCTAGTACCTTTCGCATAATGTGTTCGCTGTAGATATTAAACGGAGTTGGCGAGATTATGCATCTCTGCCTGACACCTGCCTCTGTTTTGAAATGATCGGAATGGGTGTTGTTTATTTTTACTGTGCACTTTCATATATATATATATATATATATATATATATATATATATATATATATATATATTATATATATTATTTTCATATAGACTTCTAATTAGTTGAATTAAGTGGTGGGGTGTTCCCATTTCCGCTAGTATGGACCATAGCTGCTGCAATTTGACTTTATCGAAGGCCTTTGTGTAATCCACAAAACACAGGAGTATTGAATTCATGAGTTTTTTCGATTAGCTGCCTGACATTAAGGATGTGTTCTCTTAAGCCTTTTCCTGGGACAAATCCCACTTGTCCTTCTGATATCTGAGGCAATAGAAAAGCTTTTAGTCTTTCATGTATTACATGAAGTAGAACCCTGCTTGCCTGGGATATTAGGGTTACCGTTCTGTAGTTGCTGCAATCTAGCGGAGTTCTTTTTGAATTTAGGGATGAAAGTGGATATTGTCCAGTCTGACTCTCCGGTTTCCCAAATATTTTTGCAGATCATATGCATAACATTTCCTCCAACATCTCCAGTCTTTTTTAAAACTTCTGCGGTTATCTGGTCTGCGCCAGATTTTCTATTTTTTAACTTTTCGATTGCTTTTTCGACCTCTGACTTTAAATGTTTGGTTCTCTCTATGCAGTGAACTCGTCGTGATTTGCATTCTGGCGATCATCTGCATATAGACTTTGACAATATTTTCTCCATACCTCCGTAATCCCTTTCTCGTCATTTATAATATGTTCGTCTTGATCCATTATTGTTTGTGTGATTAGTTTAAATTCCCTGGATATATCGGACTTTGTTATATAGCTCATGGGATTCATACCGGTTTGCATGTCTCTCTATTTTTATCATCCCTACATGCTCTTTTAATTTCTCTATTTAACCTGTTTAAACCTGTATTAAACCTCTGTTTAATTTTTTCATTAAACGCTAATTATCACATAATGATACAAATTCGCATCACAATTCACATTTTGGTTTTACTTCAAAACTTCCACGACGTAAAGATCAAAACAAGAGACCAGGGTCAAAACATTAGATTTTTGAAGCAAGTTTAGTTGAATTATTGAGGACATAAAAAAGATTCTTTCAAGATTATATTTTGGGCATTCAAATAATATATGACAGATCTGCCAACGTCTTAATATCACAAGAACAGTTAGGTAACTCTATAATTTTAATTTTATATAAATGAACAGAAAAACTCCCATGATTTAGTTTTAGCCCTTAACTGGTGACACGGAGTCTTCCACACTCCTCGCTCCACTTACACCGTCATTTCTCTCTACACTTATACTTTTCAGTCCAATTACTTTGTGTATCTTCCTAGCTTTTAGGTAGTTCTCACATACCGAGTAGTTACTCTCGTTCAAATTTAAAATATACACCATAGACTTCATGTCACCATTGGTGTTACAAAATTGAAATTTAAAGATAAGTAGATCTCGTAACGTTTTGAAATTAGATTTCGAGAAAACATGCTTGCGTTGGTATCAACGCAATAGGAGTTAAATAGTGAAAGTAGTGATGAAAAGGTGGACCAAACTTTTGCTCTAACAAGTGAACATGATTCAGACAATGAAATAGACTTAGTAAAAACGATAAAATATAGAAATAAAAAAAACCAATTGAGCAGAGACTTCTGATCAATATGCACCTGACCAAGAACCAAGTTGCATCAGTGGTTTGAAAGAGAGTGAGAGAAAATGTAATTATTACTATGGAAAAAAAACAGATTTAAATGGTCTAAAATTGAAGCGACTCGAAAGTGTACAACTAGACTCGTACGCCTACCTCTACCAAAATACCTATGGCAAACACACTGCTAGAAAATAATAGTAGTCTCGCTGCTTTTGAAAACATGTTTTCATTGGAAATGTACCAATTATTTATCGAGAATACAAATCAAAAACTGACAAATATCAGAGCAATATATAAACGTTTTAGCCGAACCGAGCTTTCAGACAATGATCTAACTGAATTGCGAGCATTCCTATCAGTTTTTTCTGAAAATAGGTTCTTAGTATTGTTAGTTGCTATAAAATTTGATAATTCAGCGAACAGAGTAGAAAGAAAAGAGATTTATCCTGCCATAAACGAATTTTTTAACTTACTTGTATAAAATGCTTAAAAGCTCTGCATCGTTGGTACTTCTGCATGCGTAGATGAAATGTGAGTAATATTCCGGGATAAGTGCGCTTTTAAAATTTATATGCCAAAGAAACCGGCTAAGTCTGGTTTGAAAATTTGGTGTTGGACAGATGTTCGTACTTCATACTCGTTCAATGCTTACATATACGGAAAACAAACTCATGGCTACGGCTTTTCTGATCAGGAACGAAACAAATATATTCTAACAAAAAGAGAAATCAAACGATTTCTACCTAGCGAAACCGAATTCAAATTTTTACCACTGTGTTTTCTAAAATTTGCTAAACAAATTGAACAAAATGAAAAAGAGTCAAATCTATTCTAACTCAAGTAGTCATCAGACTTTCTAAGCCACTGTATATTTCTAAAAGACATGTAACAGCTGATAACCGCTATAGTTCGGTAGAACTGGCTAATCACTTACTTGATAATGAGTTTAAATATTGTTGGAACCCTAAAAAGATAAAAGGAGAAATTACACTACTATTTTTACCCAATAAAGAAGAGACGTGGGTAAAAGCTTATACGGTTTTACGAAACATCTGACATTGTTGTCTTACACTCAAAAGAAAAATAAATCTGTTTATGGACGAAGACACTAATAAGCGAGAAATTATATCATGGTACAATCTTATAAAAGGGGGTGTGAATACACTGGATGAAAAAACCGCCAACTATTCAAGTAGTCGCTGAACTCGAAGGTGGCTCACGGTAATCTTTTATAAGGTTGTAGATATATGTACTGTGAATTCATATATTATATATTCTTCTATTATGGGAAATTATCAAATCAGATTCAATTGCATAAAGGCTTTGGCTTGAGTATTGGTAGAAGAACACATGCTCAGGAGACTACAAACAAATATTCCAAGAGAATTATTGTTAGAGAACAAGAAGTATTGTTTCTAGGATCCTAAAGATGGAAGATATTCAGACGGAAATCGAAGAATCTAAGTTGGAAGTTCGAAAATATTGTTATAGTTGTCCGTCTTAGAGACGAAGGAAAGCCTCTTACTTATGTAAGAAGTGAAATAAACCAATTTGTTTCAGTGTTCTCGTAAATATTGCCTCCAGAGTTGCGAATATAAGAATAATCGTTAATTTTAGCGGCCATTTCTTCTATCTTGGTATTTTCTGCTGTTTTTACTTTACAAGAAAAAATCGCCTTTTAAGTTAAAAATAATTGATCTTTAGAACTAAGGTATTAATGTTTTGTAATCATCATATGACATGTTTATATGTAAAATATCTCAATTTTAATTAGGTTGTTTTTTTTAATATATTTTTCTCTTGTCCCATTTTTTCCATTTTGAGGGAAGGTTTAATTTGTTGTGTAGAACTTTCAATAAACAAATATATAAAAGGAAGGTCTTTGTCTCAATATTTAATAGAAAAAAAATTGATTTCGTATATAAAATTGACCCTAATATAGAATTTAAGGAGTCTCTTGGAGGAGAGAAAGATCTCTTGTCACCAGCTAAGGGTTAATCTTGTAATAACAGACTAGGAATTAGCCAACTATGTATGGAAGATTAATGGATGTTTGTGTATGCAATAATAGTGACTATTTGATTTGTTAGTAAGATTCTGATGTGCTTTCCCCCTGGTTTGGTCTCACATTATGCCTTTTATATATTTTGCATGTGTTGTGGTTTGTTTTCTCAACGCTGTTGTTTCATCACTTAAGATGTGCTATTGTAGGACTTCAATTTAATTTTGTCTTGAATTATTAGTTTATCCATATCTAGTTTGCGTCTGATCGGTATTTTTTATATGGTTGTGGATTAATGTATAATACGAGTATATGTATAATATATTTGCATAATATCTGTAATATAAACAATAATTAATATCTTATATGCATATATTATATTGCCATAATTTATTATTAGTATTGTATTAAGTATTACCCCTTTCATTTTGGTATAAATAGAAAGTTAGTGAATATACCCGTGTGATTTGATTAAGAATAGCAAACTAAACGTGACAATATCGTACATTACAAATTAGGGAGTAGACTTACCGAGTGAAAACGAATACTTTCTTTACGTAGCTAAATTTGAGAAATTAACTCATAGAAAATTGTACAGTCCCTATCTATAACAATTAGATAGTATGCAATAAATATTGTCAAACCAAATAACACATAAATATATTTCTATTTTAAACAAAATTTCTTTTTCTTTTAACGTTTTAGTAGTATTCCTTCTGATAGGCGTCCCAGTGTACAATATATACCATCTAATAACAATACAACTACACTTTGACAAACTGTAGAAGTTTTTTTTAAATTTAGAAATCCAAATTAACAAAGCGTCCTAAGTAAAGCAATCTTTTAATTTTTTGCCCGGAAAGTTGAAATGAAAGTAAAACAGTTTTGTGGAGTTTACTTTGTAATATTGTTTAAACATTATTGTATATTGTACATCACACAGGTCTCCTAGACCCCTTCTTTTAATGCGCCATAATCAAGTTTTTTTTGTTTTTAATTGCCGTATTGCCAGATTCCAGTAAGAGCCTAAGAAGGTATCCACTGAATTCTGACAGGCAACGGTGGGGGAAATCTTTTTTGGACATCTACGTCACGAAACAAGACACCCTGGCATCTTTTGACCGAGTAGGATACTAGGCCAGGGTAGTACCGGATTAACCATGTTCCGGCTAAAACCTTAACCACCGTTCCAAAGAGGTGGTCTTGCCACTCAATAATGAACAACTAAAATTCTTTCTTTCTTTCTCTCCTCTCAACATTATGTTTATAACGTTTCTTTTATCCAGCCCGAAACCCATTCGCCTCTCGAAATTTCCCCTCTCATTTCTGGCAGTTAAAAATGTGGGCGAGAGCGACCGGTACCCCACAAACAGTACAGTCTGCTGAGGCAGATTTGCCTATTCTATTTGTGAAGTTGCCAAAACTACTGATATGTTTTTATTAATTCTTCTAATTTATTGTTTTCATTTATTTATTAAAGGTTCTATTTATAACACTTACAAATTTATTAAAGTCTTTATTACTAATTTATATTACACGAACAATTATACAATTGATAATACGGGCGTTACATTTTAATTTACGCGGCGCGATCTTCAAAATTAACTGTTCTCTCTCCAACAAAATTCCTCTTTAAATATAAAACAGTTATTCGAGAATGCGGTGGTTTATCATCGAAGATCCCAGACTGGTTTTTATCCGGCCTGCCTGGAGATTTCGAGTCGAGGGTCACTCGTCATAATTCAGGTCTAGAGGTTTCTGCCGGCAGGTAAACAAGCGCTGAAATGACTAGAACAAAAAAAGAATTAGTCATAATATATTTACAATTTTAAACGCCATAATTATCGTAACACTACCATGTCCTGTCAGAAACTGCGTCAGGAAGTAGTTTAGTTTCCTGAACTTACATTCCCACCACGGCCTCAGATCGGGAATAAGGTCCTTCGTCCACCTTGCCTTTCCGCTGTCATTTGCCCATTCTCTCTGCCACTCTACTATCGTTCTTTCTCTCTCATTTTCATCTATATTTACATTCATCCTCCTCGCATACACCTTCGCTCGCTCTTTGCACAACAAAACGATCGGTATCACCGCTCCAATGACATATAGAGCCTCATTTGAAACTGTTCTATATGCGCTAGATACCCTGAGGAGCATTCGCCTTTGCGAAGTCTCCATCAGCTTAGCGTATTTCGCAGTATTTAGTACGCTACACCACACGGGGACAGCGTAGGTTACCACCGACTGGAAAACTTCATTTAACACCTTTCTTTTGGTGCTACCTGGGCCTCCAATGTTTGGCATCGGCCGTATCAATGCCTCCAGATTTCGGTTCGCCTTCTCTACAGTCTTTTGGATGTGTACTCCATACCTTAGTCCTTCCGACAACCAGACTCCCAGATACTTAATCGATTTAACCGGTGCAGCCTCCACACCTTCCAATATAAAGCGAAGAGAGGATTTTTCCCGGCTTCCTTTGATAACTAACACCTCTGTTTTCTAAGGCGCTAGCTGTAGATCGTTCTCTCTGATCTACCTACTAATGCGACGCAGGGCTGTGTTAGCCGCATTAGCCATGTCCGTTTCCTGACTCGCCTTCGCAACCAATGCGAGATCATCGGCATAAGCTACAAGAGTGCATCCCCTTGGCATCTGTAGCCTCAAGACCCCGTCGTACAGGACATTACAGAGGATCCGACTTGGTACTGAACCCTGCGGAACACCCTGCGACAAACTGATGATGGTATCTTTTTCTCGTATGGACCTGTCAGTAAAGTATCTCTCAATTACATTGGCCAGGTACTCACTAATGCCCAATTCTCTCAGCCTGGATATGATTTTTTCCCATGATGCCGCATTGAAGGCATTCTTGACGTCAAGCAGGATAAGAGCCACCCATCTCATTGTATCCTGCGTAACTAAAGATGTTACTTCTGTGACCGCATCTATGGTAGACCTTTTGGCCCTAAAACCATATTGGCGGTCTCTCAGCGCATGCTTTGCTTCTAGCTCTCGCTCAAGGCGGCCTTTTACAAGCTGTTCGTACAATTTAACTATCGAACTAAAAAGGCAAATTGGCCGAAATTGTATCTCTTCCTCTTCACCTCTATCTATCGGGATAAGGACAACCTTAGCTTCTTTCAACATTGTTGGAAACTGCTGTTGTTCAAGCAGTTTGTTTAGCAATTTCAGGAAAATACTAAATAAAAAAATACCCAATAAAGAAAAAAATACCCAAGTTTGAACCTAGACATTTCCCTACATACATTAAATATAAATTTTATGTTGCGTATCATTAAATAGGGAGTATTACCGTCTAGAATGTCAAAAAATTGCACATTTTCAAAATGTTTATTTTTGTATATTATCTATTATATATGGCAATCGATATTTTTATATTAATATACAACTTTTAAAGATTACAAAATTTTTTCCCATTGTTCTGGTCTTTTAAAGATGACGCCAAAAATTTTTCGTCCAAAAATTACTGCTCTATGGCGAACAGTTAAAATCTGAAACGGCAATTCTGAAATATTAAATTCGAGAAGGGTTTTACAAAAAAAGTGGTCTTACGAGATATTTTACCTGAAAAATTAAAAAATTAAAAAAAAAACGAAAATTACAGACATTTTAAAAAATTTTTTTTTTTTTTTTTTGTGGCATTGACTTTCGTCATTCAGCCAGTCTCGAAAGGTTATAATATATTCCTTAAAAAAGTATACACAGATAAGTACAGATTATTTCTCTCAGACAAATGCACAGCGATATCCCTAAAACGAAATAGACGAATAATTAATAGAAGAAAACGTCGAGGGAAAATACAAGGACACTCGCTTCTCGTCTAGGGGTCCGTCAAGACATTTATTTTAACAGACAAACAATACTGGACCACGGATAAGGTATTGTTACATATAGGATAAACAAAGGGTACAAGTCTAATCCTATACACGCTCATGAAAATTTTCATGAACGAGTACCAGATTTATAAAGCTATGCATGTGTCTGACAAAAATTCTATAATTAAATTATATATTGTTACAGAACCTATGGCTAACAAAGACTGTATATTATATGGAGCGTATGTATTGCATTTAGTTAATTTTGTATACAGGGAGTTTGAATGCTGAATAAATTTAGGACATTCAAAGAAGATGTGATCGAGGTCACCTAGCTTGCCGCAATGTTTGCAACTATCATCATCGATGACTTTAATTTTAAATAAATGGCATGGGTAGCATGCATGTCCAAAGCGTATTCGATTTATAGTAGTAATATATTTGCGAGGAGCTTTGAAATTCTGAAACCAGGTTGTTTGAGGTAGAGTTGGTTGTAAAGAGGTATACCTTTTATGGTTTGTAGAACAGTAATGTTTCCATTGCTCTTTCCATCTAAGTTGCTGATTTTTTTTGAAAATCGTAGTAACATCTGATGTGTTAAGCATATATTTCAACGTAGAGCCAGTTGTTACACTCATTTTAGCCAAGTGACATTTTAAAAAAAAATTTGACTTTTTTCAGTCACAAAAATTTTTTTTTTTTTTTTTTGTTAAATTATTATGTATAAAACAAACAAAATGCATCGTGGTTTATTCAAATAGACCGACTAAACCCGGAGATTAACTGTCCGCCAGTTTTGAAAACGTAGTTTTTCTCAAAACTTTAATCTGGATTTAGTTGGTCGATTTCAATAAACCTTGATACATCTTGTTTGTTTTTATCTATGACAGTCCGGTCGGGATAGCCTTTGACCTTGCAAGGCAAACTGCCATAAATTTTATTATTCTAACCTTTGGGGGGGGGGTCGTCGATAGCAGTTTAAATTTAAAATCGCAACTGAATTTTCCCGTTGCGTCAGTCGGCCATCTTGATTTTAAAGGAGAACCGTTTTGCTCAATATCTCAGCCATTTTCCACCTTGAATAAAAATATGTTAAATTAGTTGTTTATTGATACATCTTTGCCGAATTCCTTAGTATACGGCAATTATTTTATTTTTATGCGTATTCTAATCCTATTTCTTATTATTAGAGCTGTTCATTCTTTTTGATTGCGTGTGCTAATGTCTTATTAAGTTGCCAAGTCGTTTACATAGTAGGTTTTTGTTCCCCACTGTTTAATACGTTTACGTTTATGAAAATTTTTTTCTGTGATTATCTTAACTTTTGTATTACTTCTTCTATTTCCTAATTAGTCGGTTCTTTTCTTTGCGGTGCATTATAAGTATCGTGTTCTAATTATGTTAAGATTTGGAGTGCTTCGGGTAGATTCTCAAAATACTCAGTACATCTTTCCAATTTTCCCGAGACGTCTCCTATCATAGCTTCTTCTTTCTTTTATGAGTAGGTAACAAGTATTTTTTCGACTTTTAACCTTTTTCTCTTGATATAAATTTGAATGTCCTTATTAATCATGCGACCATCTTTTGTATACAGAACTGTTTGCGTCTTCGAATTTTCTCGTTTTTGGAGTGCTTGACATATTTATTTCAATTCTAGTGTTATTGCTCATGGCAAGTTTTTTTTTTAATTCTATATCACATCAATTTTTGTCTTTTAATTTCTTGTTTGGTTAATAATTTTCTCTGGTGTGTATGTTAATATTTCTGAATTTTATTATCCTTAACTAAACTTAACTTACATCTTTTAACAGTATTTTGCTAATTTCTTTACTTTTTCCATTTCCTGTTTTATAACTGCAGCCACCATAAAATATTGTGTATTTACCGTATACTCCACGATAGTTTCTAATATTTTTAATAGTGTTAGCGTGTTTACTTTTAATCAATACATGGTCTATTTGATGTTCAGTATTGCCGCTGAACGGAGATATCCATGTTGTGTTATAATATATATTCTTTCGAAGTGAGTGCTTATGATTTTTATATAGTTCTCTATTGCAAAATCAATTCGTAGTTAACATTTTATTTTCGCTCTAAATTACTTCTAGAGCAGGGCGGATCTGTTTTGCGGTAGATGTGAGAGGTGGCATTCATTTGAAATTTAAATTTCTTCAACCTAATTTTTTGGTATTTTTCACGCGCACTGTCTATAATTTTTATCATTATAATATATGTTATAAATATCTTGACGATATGAAAATCTTTATTAAGAAAGTGCTCCGAAAGGAAAATGTAATGGTTTAAAGCTTGTACCCTCTTTAATGACAGAGTAGAGGTTACCCAGGGAACGGCACTAGGCTCAGGCTTCAGTCTGGTCGGGGTTCTTTTCAGCTCAAATACAAAGAATTAGTTAGTGGAGTACTGAAGATAAAGAGAAGAGAAGTTATAAGATTTTGAGAAGGGAAATAATTGGGTAACACCATATTTTTAAAGGAACAGGAAAACCTACGACATATAAAATAAGATAACGTGAAAGGTAAGGTACGGTTAGGATAATCACGCGAGAATAAAATAAACCGTCAGAGAAAAGTTATTATGGTTACGCGGTACACACTTAATATTTCGCTACATATATGTACATTGTTTATATAAATCAAATCGTAATATCAATCAATAACAATGTCTGAAAGAGATAGGTGCACCATGCACATGAAATAAAAATATACATAATAAAAAAATAAAAGGTAAATAGTTCATCAACAGGGTTATATTGAGGTTTCGTTAAAGTAAAGGCTCTATAAAAATTTTATTGAACACTTAAATAGCAAGGCATAAGTTAGGTACTGCACAATTTATTATTAAATACAACGAATATTTTCTGGCAAAGGCAAGGAATATTATAGTTGGATCTACATAAACTACATATAAAACAAATCTGATCGATCATACATGCAATGTATATATATATATATATATATATATATATATATATATATATATATATATATATATATATATATATATATATCGTAAATTTATGCTATTAATAGTTCGTTCGGTTGGACTCAAAATAAACAAACCATAAATAAAGTAAAGGCACTGAACTTTAATCATAAATCAATTCCTAACGATTGAGGGAGCACTGGAGAAAAGATGATCGTTGGATCATAAAAATATAGGCTACTCACAATTTGAAGAATCGATATTGTACTTACAGTCGGCGGCAGGTAGTTACAGGTAATAACGTTCTTTCATAGAACGGTTGTCGATAAAGGCACTTGACAGGTTGCACTAAGAGGTGTATTGGGACTTCTAAAGCAGCGTAGATGATTTAAGTAAGGTAACAAATCACGGTGGATTCAATCAGCACATCAATCATCAAATTAATGTAGATACCTTACAAACCTAATTGACTCAGTGTCATCGTATTGGAGTACATCTGTACGACAAAAGAAAAAATTTACTGTAGGCAGCACTGTATGAAGATAAATGGATAATCGTGAATTGAAATTACACTTACCGCCGTTTGATAGAGACAACCGCATGCAACAGGAACCACAACGAAAAATAACTCGATTTTTGATATTTAGACCAGCTAGGGATAAAAAAAGTAAGCTGGGTTGTTCGACAATAGGAACTAACTTCTTTGTTAAGAGGAAGGGTTTCTATTTAACTAACGAAAGATAATAAGGGCAAGAAACATATTGTGAGCTATTTTGTTGTTGCGAACAGGCATGACAAATCGCTCATTGCTTATGGATTATTTTTAAGGCATCTAGCAAAGTATATAGACATAGGTGGCGTGAAAGTAATTTTCTAAGAGGAATAATTAAGGAAACTGTAAACATGCTTCAAGATTATCATCCTATTGTTTATAACTTCGTCGCAAATGCCGGTTAACTTTAACCGGCTGTATCTCAAGAACCACTGCTCGTACCTAATTCAACTTTGTTTCTTTTACAAGAAACGTCTTGCCGAGTCTTCTTTGATCGAATTAAATTTAAGCTAATAGTTACCGAGATATTCTATTTGTTGATAAGCCAATAAATTGTTTATCATTTTAAAACATTCCTGAGGCCATCCAAATAATCCGATTTCAATTCCATAAAGTACGTAGATAGGTTAAGTGCTTTTTTATGAGTAAAACAATTGGCAAACGTCTATATGGTCTAGTTTTTGATTGTTCAAGATTTTTTAAAAATTCATTTTTTTTTTAATTTTCAAATTATTGTATAAAATTTTAAAGTTATACGCAAAGAAAGTAGGAAAATATCGATATTTTTAGTAATTTTTAAATATTTTAGTTTTTTATTAATGATCTCGATCTATTTGAGAAGAAGGATAAGTCATAGATCAAATTTAGTCGTTTTTCACAGATCCGCCCTGGTCTATTATTATATATAATTTTTCCTTCGAACACATATTTTTATAAGATTTCTTGTTCAGCTTTGAAGTTTCAGTCATCTAATACGATTTTTATAGCGTATTTTGTCAAATCATTTAGTAGATTTAATCTCTAATAGAAACTTCGGCGGTCGACGGTCTTTTCCTCACTTCAGTCTATTTAGTACCTACTACTATTGAACTCTTGTAGGATTGGACTCTTGGAGGACAAATACGTTTAATTGGCATTTGCTTATATTGTAAATCAAATTCTTCTTTCCGCTTTACTTGCATACACTTTCTATATTCCATGTAGCTATTGCATTTGAGTAACGACCTGACGCATGAAGTAGAAGACGAAGACCAAATAATAACTCGCGAAGAACTACAGTATGAGAATATAAAATAATTGGATAGAGTTGGAAAGATAATAGCGAATAGCTACAAATGGAGAGGACTGGATGATTTAGAGAAAATTTCATTTGAAGAATGCAAAGAGGATGCGCTCATCTAGCCAATCAGCCACCTTTCATTATTGGGCAGAAGGGGCGCTAATAGAAAGAATAATAGAGATAGAGAGGTAAGACTTATAGCTAGAACACGTGCTCGACATCTTCAGTAAACAAACGCCATCTATGTTAACTTAGCAGCAGAGTCTGGGGGTATTTAACATCAGCGCTGGACTACAGTACAATGATATAAATTATTTGTTAATGGAAGAGAAGTTGCCTTGTAGCATTCAGATTGTTGTATTCTGACTTAAGAGGATCGCACATGGAGCTACTTATTTTTGCAAACAATAAATAGTGAAGAATATTAGCTATTGCCATATTAGCTATTCATCCGATTGATAGACCCTCGTCACTAGACTAAAACCCGCTCGAACATCTGTGAGATTGTCTCAATCGACAGTATAACCTTCTTGATTCCTAACCAGGTAGACTTAAACGACTGTTCATAAGATCAGTGATTCTAAGTATACATAAGAAAGTACAGGAATTCTAAGATGGTCGTAAAAGATAGTGAGTAGCATATTCAGCAGTCAAATCTGCAATGTTTTTTCTTTTTTTATAAATTGTGAAGAATATTTTTGTTCAATTTTGTTTTTAAAATTTCAGTCTTTTATCTTTTGGGTTAGCTTTATTTTAAAAATATAATTTTAAAAATTTTTGCTAATATTTTGTTCTATTTTTATACCCACTTCAAAGGACGCAAACAACATACGAATAAGGCGAACAAAGTAGTAGGTAGTAGGAGTTTTAAATAAATGACACTATGTGGAGAATTTTTTATTTAGAGTATGGTTACATCACATTTGAATTTTGTGTATGAACAAAGAGGACAATACATTACAAATGTAAATAACAAAAATAAATTTTTACAAGCAAACATTTAATTGACAAATATATTAAATTGACTCTTTGGTCACAACTAAGAAATTGGAAGAATTGCCACTGTAGGATCTGATCGAGCATTCCTCCTCTTCTTCTTAGACTGCCGTCTTGCTACGGAGTTTAGCAATCATGGTGGCCTTCTTTTTTTAACTTGCTGCTCTAACCAAATAAATCGATCTGCATTGATACTAATCACGTAGATTCTTCAACCAAGAATTCTGCTTTTGGCCAACAGATCTTCTTCCTTGAATCTTTCCCTGTATTATGAATCTCAAAATTTTATATCTTGGTCCACGTCATTCCTGTGCTAGATGTTTAACCGTTTGTCTTACAGCACCACAATCGCAATTTGGAGACGGTATTTTTCCGCTCCTTAAAAGTTAGTCGGAGCACCTGCACTCTTTGTTCTTATTGAACACAGTGTGACCCAGACGCCTAGATTTGTGTTGGTTAGTCGAAACCCTCTGGCTTGCTTATAATACATGCATATTCCGTGAGGCAGGCAGTGCATTCTACTCCCATTCTTCTGCCAACTGCCGGTTATTTTGAAGTTCTTTCAATTAGAATTCTTGCATGGTCTACCTAAAGGGTTGTTTCTTGAGCGAAGCCTACTTACGTCGTTGCCGGCGATACCAATGTGGTAGCGGAGCATAGGATCGGCGTTAATTTTTTTATACTTCCTGACATAAGTATTTTCTCGGTGGGCCTGTGAGGGGCTATGTGGCGCAGTGCTGGTAGCCAGTACGTTATCGTGGCCTTGATGGTACCTTATATAGTACGCAAAGCGGCAAAGCCTGGTTGGGCGTCAATACGTTTAGTGTGCAGGCTATTGAGGTACACCAGTGCACAGTACGTCTCAACAAGATACACGAGTTCCAGTCCTTCACACTTATCACACTTAGATCGACACAGCACTGTCGATCTAAGTGTAGCCGCTAAGGAACTCCATGTGGTACCGCATAACTTTTGCAGAATATTATTTCGTGTTTGCAGTCGTCTTTGTAAAATGTTCTTTAAAGTTTAGAGTTATATCGAATGTCACACCTAGATATTTTGGGTGTGAAAATGAGGCTGAGGAGCCTGTCCTCAAAATTAATTTTTAATTGGTAGTTGACCAGTCTTTTGTTTAAATGAATGCACGATACTTCCATCTTGACGGCATTGGGGTGCAGTCTTCAGCGGCAAAAATATGTTCTGAGGATAACTAGGTCGTTTGTTAATATTTTCTCGGTAGTCTCGAGTTCTTTATGGCTTGCTCAACAATCGCCCAGTCGCTTGCATATCCGAACTTCTTTGGTGTGTAAAGAGTAAGGGGGTCAGCACCGATGGTTCCTTGAGGGAGGCTATTGTTCATTTTCATATGGGTACTAGTCTTGTAATCTTTAAGGAGAAACAAACTCCTTACAATGTAAACAAAAAGTAGAGTATATAAAAAAGCAATAAAGCCGATAATGATATAGACTGCGAAAACAAGGGAAAACTATAAAGGTTGAAGTGAAAAAATATCTTAGTGGACTAAAAACAGGAAAACAGATTGGAATCAACATATGGAAATAAAGACAAACAACAGACCTGTAAAAAAGGCAAAAAAATCGACAAGGAAGTAAAATGTACTTGATTATGCAACTAAAATTAAACACCGATTTTCCTTAATTGCGCAGTATAAAAATACTCATTGCCGTTTTTAACAGTTAAACAGGAAACTCGTAAACAATTGGCGATAATAAACATTAATAATATTTCTGTTTATGTTATAATTATCGTTGGTAATTGTAACTTACAGGTGTAAATAACTTTCATATAAAATTCTTCCACTCTTATCAATATTTTTAAGTATGGGCTTTGTATTTTTATGAAGTTTGTGTGGAGTACCTAAACACCTTGCTACTATGTAAAGTTGGCTTTATTGCAATGACATAAGATGAGAATTTGTCCTAACCTTTTTCTCTAATGGAAAAATTTTTATTCCCGATAGTGTTCAAACTCAAGACCATCTTAACTTTTGGTTTAAATTTATTTTTCCTGCTAAATTATTTAGATTCATAAGAGGCAGCAGTCCTGATAATTATAAAGGGTATTTATGTATTCGACTGACAACGCTCAATCGGAGAGAGGCCTCGCTAATTGATGGATTACGATATAGGAACATATTCTTAAAGATCTTAGTCGTGTATGCACAGGATGTATTTTATTGATATTTTTTAAAGTATCTGTTCATTTTTTATTAACAAAGTTGTAATATTTATTAACGGAGGTATTTATATAATTTACAAACCATTATTTTGTTATTATTAAATAACAATGGACTAATTTGGTCCGTCAGAGTTTTGCGAAACGAAGAAGTATTTCCATTAATCTCTACTATAAATTAGATTTCGAATACTCATCATTCTTAAGTAGTTAGAAAAAACTATAGTTACCTGAATTTTTAAGTGTAGTTGCAATTTAACAAAAATAAAATAATGTACGAATAAATCCATTCGAACATATAAAACTATTTAAAAATATTTTTTAATTTAGTATGACAATACTATTTCCACCTTTGACAATAATTTGCCAACATTGTTACCAGTTTAAATATGTAAAAGATAAGAGTGCTGAGTGTTTCGTGTGCATAAGACATACCTAGTTCCAAAAAGATTCCCTGAAGCATTAAGCACCCGCCTACAGCCATAGCGAATTTAGATGGGCACGAAGCAACATCTCTGTTTGCAGAAACCCTCAGACAATTCGTCAAGGATTCGTCAAGGAAACTCAAATCGGTTTCTGGCTATGTAGTCTGTCAGTTTGCTATTATATAACTGTGTGTTTTTCCAATAATGAGCCAGAGAGGGCATATCTACTAAACCCATCCACAGAAGAATACCTAAAAAGGTATGTATTTTTATCAGTACCCAGCTTTTAATTCTTACACTTCTCTTTATATTGGGTTCTCCAAGACATTGTTGAGCGTAATTGTTTGTTTGATTTACTAACAGGAATACCACTTCTTCATCAAAAAACAAAAATCAAAAAGGCTGGCATCTCAAATTATATCTATTAGATCGGATTTAGATTTTTTACTTTTTCTGACAGTCTATTTTCACCTCTAACTCTTACTGTGTTTTCTCAGTAAAGATTTTTAAAAAACTATCCTACTTATCCCTAATTTGTCTTTTATGTCGGCTTATACTATCATTTATTTCTAATTCGTATTTTTGTTTTATCATATTTCTATCTTAATGAATAATTCAAGAAATTAATTGAATTACTATATTGGTGGTCTTGTAGAAATGTAAACTGTACAATTATCTTATATTGTATCTAGTGTATAGCGATAGAAAGTTAATAATGTTACATAATAGTTTTCTATAGAACCGAAATTACGTTAAAAAAACCTATACCCAAAGGTTTATAATTTGAGACAAGAAGTTCTCATTAGATAAAATCTTTTCTTTTGTACCCGAGAGAGCCACTTAATATTAATAGATTTTCAGTTAATAATAATCTTCTTTTGATGCTATCTGTTGTGATTATTGTTACTATGAATTTTTATAAGTTTGTAAAAGGATCCACTTGAAATTCTATTATTGTTTTATTTATTTGAAAGCAATGTAAGCCACGCTATTATATAATAACATTCTACAAATCTTTGTATATAAAAAGTTACTGAAAGAAAGGATTATGTAAGTTGCCACAATTTAAGCTCCCACAAGAGAAAACGAAATCTTTCGGTATATATTCATGTTGCCATCATTTTTATTTAAGTTCTGTTTTTTATTTATTATGTAGTAGACTCATAATCTCTAATAGGTCTTTGTAATAATTTCTTCAATATGGTTACTATTCATAATGTGATTTTTCAGAATAATATTCACTAATAATCCAATTTCTCTCTTTCTCTCTCTCTCCCTCTCTTTCTTCAGTTTTGACCCCCTGGAGGGAGTGTAATGCGCGTCGTGATATCGTACATATCCGTACGTGTCCTATACACAAAAAGGGAGACATGATGGTGTGTGATAATTATAGAGGCATCACTCTACTCAATATGGCATATAAAGTGTTGTCCAACATATTGTACTCCTCCCCTACGCCGAACAAATAGTGGGAGGATATCAGTGCGGTTTCCGTCCTAATAAATCAACAACGGACCAGATATTTACAGTGAGGCAGATCCTTGAAAAAATCCTAGAGTTCGGCGTCGACACCCACCACATATTTGTTGACTTCAAAGCCGAATACGACTCCGTTAATAGAAATAAACTTCTACTTGCTATGGTAGAATTTCGCATTCCGTTTGATCTTGTCCGGTTAACTGAACTTACACTCACAGGTGCAGAGAGCATGGTAAAAATCCAAAACGATCTCTCAAGATCCTTCCATTGCAAAAATGGACTAAGACAGGGTGATGGACTATCGTGTCTCTTATTTAACCTGGCATTAGAAAAAATAATTCGAGAGTCGCAGATTACTACGAATGGTACTATCTTTAACAAATCAGTACAAATTGTCGGATACGCAGATGACATAGACATCATAGGTAGGTTCACAGAATCTCTGACTGAAGCATTTCGGTCGTTAAGAGCATCTGCACACAGAATGGGACTAAATATAAATGTTCAAAAGAACAAATATATGTGTTGCACTAGGTCAAGCAACCCGACACCTACACGAATAATAATTGATGACCTAGAACTGGAAGGTGTTGACACCTTCATATACTTAGGGTCGCTGCTAACTAAAGATAACAACGTCAGTGAAGGGAATAAAAGAAGAATAGTGCTCGCCAATAAGTGTTACTATGGCTTAAAAAGACAGATGGCCTTAAAAATGCCTAGAAAAATTAAACTGACTGTATACAAAACACTAATAAGACCAGTGCTAACATATGGTTCAGAAACTTGGACACTAACACAGAATGACTATAACCTTTCGAGACTGGCTGAATGACGAAAGTCAATGCCACAAAAAAAAAAAAAAAAACACAGAATGACCAAGAATTACTCAAACGTTTTGAGCGAAAAATACTAAGACGAATATATGGAGGCATAAAAGAACAAGGTTTGTGGCGCAGGTGTTGCAATTTTGAGTTGTATAGAAGATTTGGAGAACCTGACGTTGTAAAATTCATTAAGGTAGCACGCCTCAGATGGATAGGTCATGTAATCAGACGAGAGGAAGATGCCATAGTCAGAAAAGTTTTTGACCGAAGAGAGCCGATCGGACAACGAAGAAGAGGAAGACCGAGACTTATGTAGGTTCCACAAGACAACCTAGAAAATGATTTGAAATATATCGGAATTAGAGCATGGAGAAGAGTTGTCAGAGACAGGGGCGAATGGAGGATTGTTCTGAAGAAGGCTTTGGCTCATAAAGAGCTGTAACGCCACTGATGATGATGATGATATCGTACATGATTTGTCTTTATAGATTTCTGTCTCTGGTTATTTCTGTTGGGTCATGAATAGGTCTTTTCATATCAATTAAATAATCTCGTTGGAGATCTTTCTTGTGGTCTTCGGCTTTCTATCTTTCCTTGAATGATGAGTCTCTCCATCCAACCCAATTTAAATGAACGAAAATTTAAATTTTTTACAAAAAATTACATGTTTTGTTTATAAAGGATTGAGTTTTAATTGATTGTCCAATCAAACTCACATTTTTACACACATTTAAAATTAGGAGAATACATTGATAATAGTTTGCTAGTCAAAAAATCAAACTCACATTTTTCATACATTTATAATTAGGAGAATATATTGATAATAGTTAATTTATTTTGTAAATAAAATACGCTGCTCATGAAATATATGCATGTTTTTTTTATTTCAAATTAAAGATAATTTGATGATATAAGGTTGCATGAGAAAACATGGTTGAAAATTAGGGTTGCAAGCCGTTAAAGCGAGATAAAAAATTTGACTGTTCAATTTCTACTCCGGAAATCGTTTTCAAAAAAGAATTTTTAAGAACTTTGTTAGAAAGAGTGTATAACCGCCGAAGTTGTGGTGTTATAGGCAACAGCCTTGTTTTGACTGAAATATATGAGGGTGGATTTTTTGCCCTATGGAACTTTTATTCTGATTATTCTTTGTGTTTCTGCATAATTTGTATGTCCCTTAATCGTTTGTGTGTGAGCGTTCATGTATTGGGTGTTGCATATGTATTGTGTATGATTGAAGGCTATGTGTTATAGAGTTTCTTAATCCGCTAATGTTGATATATTCTTGTTGTTGACTTCTTCTTTTTGTATTGGCAAGATACTTCTTGCCAAAAAGATTTTTTGATAAGCTCTTTTAATACTTCAAAAGAGCTTCTTTTGTATTGGTAAAGACTGTCACATTCTGCTAATGAGTTTGCTACACATTTTTCTTCATTGAGTAAAATGAGAGCTGCTTCTTTGATTTTTCTCTTTTTCATGTCTGTTTCTTTCATGATTACTGATGCATTTTTCCACTGTACACGGTGTTCATTATATCAGGCATATTTGCATATCAGTGATATGTTAAAGTCTCTATTTTTGATGTCTGTTTCATGCTCCTTTATTCTGACACTTAGTGGTCTACGGTGTCTCCCACATAAAAATTGTTGCATTTATATGGTATTTTATAAATGCAGTTCTTTGATCTCCCTTGTGTGTTGTTAGATTTTGGTTATATATATATATATATATATATATATATATATATATATATATATATATATATATATATATATATATATATATATATTAGAGTGTATTGGTTGTTCTAAATGTTGTTGTGATGTAGTTATTTCCTATCCTTTTTAATTTTTTTGATAAGCCCTTTACATATGACATTGTTGTTATCCTTGTGTGCCTTCTTGTGAGTATTTCAGGATTGTTTGTGGTATTTTGTTATTTTTTTCTTCTATTTTGTGGAATTCCTTGTTTATAAATAACAATGTTATTTTTTGTTGGAACTTTTGTTAGCAGGTTTTTTCTTCTTAATAAGCTTTTTTATTAGAGCTGGTGTTTTGGACTCTTAAAATGATTTGATGATTCCTTTTTTGATTTTTACATTTTGAAAATTTCTTTTGAATTTTAGAATAAAAACTGCACAACAGCTTCTAAACTTGTTTTCATTGAGGATGGTAATATTTCAAAATTATATTGAAGAATTTAATGGTCAGTCATAACAGAAACCCTGAAAGCAAGATAGGATTTTTTCTAATTTTCTCTCAAAATTTATTTTTCACATAACTTTAATGCTCAATCCAAAAAAGCCATCACTTTATCACTTTTCTGCATTTATTTTAGCTTTGGTTGCACTAATAATTTAACCGACAGACTGACACACAGACGCAGCGCACAAAACTAAAAAATCTATATTTTTTAATCTAATTTACATGCTAACAAGAATGATTATAATAATTATTGTTCCGTTACTATATCTTTGCGTGTGTAGTAAATTCTGCTGTGTTTCAGTAACTGCATTGACACATTCACTACTAAAGGGGTGCTTAAGTTTTGTCCCTATAGACCATGTATAGGTTATGTCAAATATATGAAAAAACCGTTCCCTTTTGTAATGTATATAAAACCGGACATGAATATTAAGTTCCTGAGAGATTTTTTGATCCGGCTTATATACGAGACGTTGATCTATAGCAACCGAAAATATTATAGACCATTTGTCTTATATGTGATAAATAAAAGAGATTTTAATATAAACGTAAATTAAAATATAATTTACAAAAAAAAACACAAGTAAAGAATAAGACACTAGAAATAACAAAAAAAGCACAAGTTCACAAACAACTCTAAAATATATAATTATGTGAAAAAAACACACTGAGCCCAATAATTTGCCCATTTCTGACTTTACAGTTTTCACAAATAAGAAATTCTGACTTTTTTGAGCAGCAATTTCGGAACCTTCTTCATTTTTTTGTTTTTTTTTTGGATAACGTACTGTGGATTTTGCCTAACTTTTTCTTAATTTGTATAAAATTTTGAGGTAGTCAAGTATTACTAGCTTCCTGTATTGTCAGTAGGTAATTTTTTTATTCTTAGCCTTATAATGTAATTACATAAGCATAGATCCAGAAAATAAAAAAATACTTTTATGTACCATCTTATAGTTTTTCCTGATGTAGTTTAATATGAGAGCACTTGGTCACTCCTCTCCCACAGATATTGCTATTATAGTCGGCCTCCTCACTTGGTTTTTTTTTCTTTTCCCCGTTTATTAGTAACATTCTCAGATGCAGATCCATGCGGCGTTATCATAAGCACATCACACTTATCTTCCCACTTTAACATCAAATTTTTTTTTTAATATTTTCACCTTTGCATAATTTGTAGTTTACTACCACCTACGGGTTCCATTTCCGTTTTTTTTTCGCAAGGTTCGCTAGGTCGCTAGTACATGAGTCTTGTTTTGATGAAGAAATTCTATAAGCTGCACACTATTGTAATAGTTATCTAAATAAAATGTGTGACCTTTTTCAAAATATCGTTCCGTTAGTTTTGTAACTACATCTATTACATGGCCATTATTATTGTTATATTATTATTCCGTATTTCGCACTTTTGTTTGGAATCTACTGGCGAACATTAATCGTCCACACCAAAGTAGCAAAGCTTCATCTGGGGAAAGGTTTCTTCCAGGATACAAACCTTGCGTATGTTTTGGTAACCATGTTCCACAAGTTGTTCAATTTTGTGTAAACGAGAAGTTTTTATATCATCTTTCTTGGTAAAGCATATACTCCCTAGAATTTGTTTAAACTTATTTCTTGACATTATATTTCCAAACACAGGGTGAACATATAGTGGACTTGTACTCCAATTCCATTTTAGACATTTTTATATTCCCCATCAGCATACATAATGCAAGAAAGCAGATTAATTCTTCAGGGGTAATTGGTTTCCACTTATTTATTGTGGAATGCTTTGGTATTACATTGCTTATAACTAACATTGCACGTAGATTAATCCATTTGCAATTTTTTTTAAATAAGGTGTCATCAAACATTAGTTCAAATATCTCTCTTGCATTACTCTCATTTGAAATAATAACTTTTAAACCTTCAATTAATGAAACGTTAAACATCTCTGGTTCATCACCGATATCGATCCTGTTGCTTCTCGTTAATTTTCCTGGTTTGCGCCATTATTAGTAACATTTTCATCAGCATCATTAACTGGTTCGTCACTAGTATATTCTGAATCATTACCTGGGTCTTGTTTCACATTAGAATTCGATTCTATTATCCTGCCTAACAACTAAAACCACCCTCTCTTACGCAGTTGACTGTTGCACGTACCGTACTCCGAAAGTGAGGTGGCCACTGTAAGGCTGGCAACATTTTTGGCACACTCCCTCTTATCTTTATCTTTTGTGGCATTTTAAAGTAACTACTATTTTAATGTGAATAAGCCACAATTGAATGTTAAAATAAGTTTATTGACGTTAATCATACTTGTTAACACAATACATTTTGGAGACGGCTATCGCCGTATTCCCGTTCTCCTCCGCCAATCCTCCCAGTCCAAGGCATGCTCCTCCTCCAAATCTCTCGATTTCATCGCTGTTCTAATTCTTTCATTCCATGAGCGTCGAGGTCTACCTCTTTTTCTTTTTCCAGAGGGCTTCCATTTGTGAAGTTTTTTGAAACCATTTTGAACCTCTTCTTTCTATTCTGTCAATGACCGTTTCTGTAGCATTCATGTTAGTTCTTATAGATTCGTTGGTCTTCCTTTCCTGCATTGACATTCTAGCACTTTTCTCAAATAATCCATTTCAACTGAAAGCAATCTTCTCTTCAGGTCTGCTTAATTGTCCATACTTCAGAGCCTAACAAAGAACTGGTTTAACCATGGTTTGCCTATTCTTTTTTGTTCCTTTTGAAAATGTTGCGATCCCACCATAAGGAGTTCAGACATCCTATAATTTTACGTCTTTGATTAATTCGGTTTTTTATTTTCGGTTTCTCCCAAGCCATACTTAGCAATGAGTGCACCTAAATATATAAATTTTTCCACTTGTTTGATTTCCACGTCCTCGTCTATCAACACTTCAAACCTTGCATCTGAATTGATAACTAAATATTCTGTTTTCTTCATGCTGACTTATAACCTTCATTTTACATATTCTTTGTGCTTTATCATAAATTCTATATCATAAGAATCTTGAGCTAGGACGACTTGGTCATCCGCAAAGTTAAGGGAGAACAGTACGTCATGTCCTATGGGGATTCCCATTCCCATTCATCCAATTTTGCTGCCTCAATATATAAATTAAACAGTAAGGGTGACATACTGCATCCTTGTTTTAGTCCTTTAGTTACTTTTATTGGCTCTGATAGTCCATTTTCGATTATTAGGTAAGTAGTGTTATCCCTGTATACTTCTGTGATTATTCCTAAAAGGTATGGACTAATGTCGAGTTGTTGTAAAGCTTCCCACAATTTAAGTCTTGGAATTGTACCATACGCCTTTTCTAAGTCGATGAAGGCTAGATGTACTTCAGTACCAACCGCTATTCTTTTTTCTATTAATTGTTGAAGTATAAACAAGTTATCAGTGCAAGATCAAAGATCAAAGATTCAAACGTCAATAAACTTATTTTAACCTTGAATTGCGGCTTATTCCCATTAAAATAGTAATTAGATCTTATCACTGTCGTTGGCAGGGTTGGTGTTTCTCTTCTTCTTCTTTCTTGTCAATGACTGCTCGTATGTAATTGTGAACACTATTCCATTCCTCCGTACTTCCCGTCATTTTCACAATCATCTCTCTAACAGTCACAGGGTTCATACCTATTTCTTTATACATTCTGTTTCTTTCCACTGTACATCTATTACACTCCAGTAGTATGTGAGTAACACACTCGCAGTATAGGTATTTATCTGTATCTGTCTTTCTGAACCTATGAAGATACGCCCTAAAACAGACAACTACCCAGTTCCTTAGGCTCAGGATCAGCATCTT